>NW_026067938.1:12343367-12357956 GCF_014885135.2 Alexandromys fortis
TTATATAATCTATCCATTAAGCATTGCACTTTCAGGAAAGTTAAAGGACATATAGAATTAAAAAGTTTGTAGTTTTCCAGTAACGGTTTCATTATCTTAGGTGAGAACTTCCACATTGCTTGGGGTGGCTGAGTTCACATATCAAATTCAAGATGGAGTCCCAGGCTTGTGGATATCACACCTTTCATTAACTGACCTGTTCAGACGTGTATATTAGAAAGTGGTTCAAGGTGGGTGGTCCTTGGACTTCCCACAGGGCAGGGAATCCTGATTGCTCTTTGGGCTCATGAAAGAGGGGAACGTGATTGGGGGAGGGGGAGGAAAATGGGAGGCGGTGGTGGGGAGGAGGCAGAAATCTTTAATAAATAAATAAATAAATAAATAAATAAATAAATAAAAGTCCAAATTAAGATTTGGGATTCCCTATTAATCCATATCCTAAGAATAGTATTTTTCTCTGTTTTGACTACTTCTACATTTTTAAAAATATTATCAGAGTGGTTAATTTCAGAATATCCGACTCTAAAAATTTTGTTGTTTTAGAATTGAAACAAAAATATTCAGGTTGATCAACCATATTTCAAACATTTTTTAATGATTTCTGAATTTTTAATTCAGAGGACATTTGCCTAGATGTGTCGCTGTGTTCTGGGTCCTCCTGCTCCAACTAAGTTGCAGTCAGATTTGTTTACATGAGTACAATTTTTTTTATTGCACTCTGATATGGCTTGAAATGACAACAGTCCTTCTGTTATGTTAAAATAATAATCCTAATCTGTGTTTTCAAAGAGCATACACCCTTAATGTGCCACGTTAAATCAGTGACTCTCACCACACAGCCCTATTTCCTATGATATGCTACAGAACACTGTACCATCTGTGTCAAGATTTCCGGTGAACAAAGATGCTGTTTTGATCCTTTGAGAATAATTATTGTCTGCTCAATTGTGCTTGCTTAATATGGATATCTTCATTTCACTGCAGAGGAGCAGCTGCTTGTATTTTATTCTGTATCACAGTGGGAACAGCCGGCTGGTGAGTGAAGTCTTATTTCTACAGAGAACATACCACACAGTGCTGAAGTTCGTGGCCATTGCCTGCTTCCACTCAGAGAGCAAGGAGATTGAATTTGATGGCTCCTCTTGACATCGATAAATTGGAAATATTGTTTTGAGGCTATTAACGAAACATTGTAACTATTAAGTAACTATGATTTATTCATTTGAAAATGCATTTCCTAAAGCAGCAATAAGGAGATTAAACTCTCCTCTGATGAATTCTCATATCATTCTTGGGAAGCCTATACTGGTGGTGAGGCAGAGAAACTCATTTCACATGTGAGTAATTTGATATGGTGTGAAGTTTGATGTGAAAACGAAACAGCATGTGGGCAATAAGTGCAGGAGCAGGAGCAGGAGCAAAGCGTTCCGATTCACAAAAGTGCTCTTTCTCGTAGAACGCATGATAGAACGCATGATTTTCTCTGTAAGAACATGAAACAATTTTGAAAGCTTATATGTGGTATTATTTGTAGTCTATAAAGGTAGGAGGAATTTACCTGCTAATCAAAACAGCATTTGCAATAAAAGCATCTTTGTACATTTGATATTAGGCTATAGATTTGGACCAATACTAAGGTTCATGAGGAGCTATAGTTTCAAACTTGTAAATAGTGTATTACTTGTGTGAACAGAGAAGCATTCGGACATAGATAAAGACACTGATAATTTCAGTAAGGGTGTTTATCTGTTCTTGTGTTCTTGTACATTAACACTATAGAAATTCAGATTTCTTTTTATTTCTGTGTATGTATCTACGTGAATGGCATATATGTATATGTGTGTGCATGTGCGTGCAAAAGCCACATGCAACTTTGTGCATCTTTCTCAGCTGTTATTCAACTTATTGTTACATCAAGCTTTATCATTGAGCCTGGAGCTCAACAATTTGGCTATAATGGATAGCCAGTAGGTTCCAGGGCTCTGCCTGTCTACAATGCCTTAGTGCTGGGCTTATGGAAACTTTTTGCCACACTTGACTTTTATGTGAGTGCTTGAGATCAAACTCACATTCTGGGGTTTGCACAGTGAGCACACTATTGATTGTCCATGTCCCCAACCTTACACTTTTATGATCTGAGTCTGCATATTACATTAGATGCTCAATCAGGCTTTGAACGCTGTCTTGTTGCCTTGACTTGCCCAAGTACTGAGATTACAACTGTGAGCTTCCACATCTGTCTGTTGCCTAGAATTAATCAATTAAAATAAATGCAGTTTTTGATAATGTCCTTTTATTGTTTTAACACAAATTTAAGTGACACTCTGGAAACTATAGAAAAATATACTTTAATGTTTCAATTAAATATTAACATTTTTATGTATTCATAAAAATATGTTTCAATCCCAAGACCCCCAGGTTTACATTAGAGGCTACAGGACAATGCCTGGTTTTGTGTTGTCACAAATCAGTCAGCTTTATTTGCTTTTTGTTTTTCTATTTTTCTGAAGGGTTTCAGGTATCTGTGATAAGAGGGGATATCTTGCCAATATCTTGACATTCTTAACCAGTTCTAATTTTGGTGTCATTGTACCAATGAGAATCCATCTTAAATGATTTCTCATGGCAAAATTGTAAGTAGAAACAAGATACATATATTCCCACAACAATGTCTGACATGACATACTACATAAATATACTATAGAGAATGAAAAATAACATTTAATTAATATAACAATGTTACCAGACTCATCTACCCCCCAAAGAGGGACCTATGACTTACAATAACTGTGGCTTAGAAATCATTTAATACACTCTTGTCTAAAATGATTATCTTCAACTGAGAGCTCTTATCTGGAATGATAATTTAAATTAAGCATATGAACCCAAAACACAACAATAACGTGTCTTTGGGGGCCTGTGTGATGGCTCATTAGAAAAGGGCATAGCCACTAAGCCTATAACTTGAGTTCAATCCCTGAGCTTTATAATATAGGAGAAAACTAACTCCTTTAAGTTGTTCTCTGACTTCCACATATAGGTCACAACATGCATATGATCAAATACATGCACACACAGACACACACACCTTAAATAAATAAATCTAACAAAAATGTCAAAGCCATTTTAATTCATCCACTATTAATGATCAAGTAAATAATTAGTAGCAAATACACAATAAAATTAATCTCTCTGAATAATTAATTTTTGGACATCTAGGTGGTATTTTTTATCGTTTTTTTTAAATAGTTGCCCAATCTTTCCATTTAATTTGCGAACAGCTTCTTAGAATAATGGAAGCGTCTATTGCCGTATGCAACTTTAAAAACACAAACTTTGTATAAGATGTCTTCTTCATACATTAGATATTATAAATCTCTTTCTTAAAGTGCTTTTTTTCCACGAGAAGCTAAATAGAATTTGATGTTGATATACCATCTGGATTTTCCACTGGAATGTAATACCTGCTTCTAAGTTTCTTATTTCTTTCTACTTACGACTTCAGGATGGCTAAAAAAAAAAAAAATGGGGACTTGAGAATCAGTGATAAATTCTACCCTGAGAATTAAAGATAAAGGAAGGGGTACTTATACAAAGCCAATCTTGTGTTACAGAGGATTGAAGCTGGACATGGCGGCACACTCTTGTAACCCCACTATTTGGGAGGTAGAGGCGAGAGGATAGGGAATTCAAGGTTATATCCAGGAACACAGTGAGTTCTTGATCAGCCAGAAGAACTACGTGGAACTCCGACTGAAAAAAATAAAACCAAAGCCAAAATTGGTGAAATAAAGAGAAAGAGACAGAGCCGAGGATATAGAATGAGGCTACTATGAAAATAATGAAAAGTGCCTTAATCAGTAAGACTGAGAACTCAGCTGATTCCTCTTGTCATCTCAAATGTGGAAGTATTTGTTCTCTAGAGTTAAAAATAGTTTGGAATGGAAGAGCGAGTGACAGCCTGTTTTCTTGAATTCACAGAGAGCTTCTTCTCAAGACCTGATTATCAATGATGGCTCTTTGGAGTGTTTTTAAAGACAATTACTGAATAGTATGTCCTATATATATATATAAGCATAACCTACTTTGAATATAGAATCTCAAGAGTTTAACTATCAGGAAAACAATGTTTCCCGCACTTCAAAATATATTTCTTCAAATGTTTTGAGGAATGAGCTTGTCAGAAAAGAAGAAGAGATGAGGAGAGACATCTTGCAACAAGAAGATTAGCACATGTTACGTGGTTAATGAAAAGAACACATATGCACAGCTTGTCCTGCCAAACGCCTACTCCTAGCTGTATTTTATTGATTTGAAAGAGAAACAATCCATAAGGCAAAGTAGCCTTCAATCTATATAACATGTTCAATATGAAATAATTTGAGTCTCTGAAAGAGAATATATTATGATGTTTTTATTTTATGTGGTTGTGGAAGAATGATTGTAATTCTATATCAAAATTCTGAGGGCTCTGAATAATTATGTGAATAATTGTGAAGATAATATAACACATATATGGTTCAGAACTGTCACAAACTCTTGTATTTATATAAACTTTGGGGCATTTACAAGTCTCAGCAATATGAGCTAGTGTTATTCAAAAGTTTATTGATAATAATTTGTATACCAATCCTCATTTTATTAATTTTGTAGATCTGTTGTTAAATCACATTATTTAATCCATGATACATAAAAATATGTAATTTGAGAGGCATTTGTCTGTATATACATGCATTCATATATGCATATGTGTATATATGCACATATATACATGTATATACATATATACACATGATATAAGTTTAAGGAAATTTAGACTTATCTAATGCTTCAGTTTCTAAGTTTATTTATCTAATCATCAAAAACAGTAATGTGTAAAATTAAGACTAAGGGCCTCTCCTTTTACTAGTCACCACAGCAAATTATAAAGGCAAGACATGACAAGAGAATGAGGATTGCATGGTATCATCTACATAGAATCTATACACTTAATAGAACCTGACTGCACACATATGTTAAAAGACAGATGCGCCTGTAGTAATTCCACAGTGTAGTATAGCAATGAGCAACAACGAAACCAAATTGTATTAACTCATTTAAAAATAATGTTAGTATTCAGAGAGCCCGTTTTATCCCATGCTTTTTCAGTCGCAGTCCAGCTGGCCTTGGTGAGCTCCCAATAGATCAGCCCCACTGTCTCCGTGGGTGGGTGCACCCCTTGTGGTCCTGACTTCTTTGCTCATATTTTCCCTCCTTCTGCTCCTCCTTGGGACATTGGGAGCTCAGTCCGGTGCTCCAGTGTGGGTCTCTGTCTCTATCTCCATCCATCTCCAGATGAAGGTTCTATGGTGATATGCAAGATATTCATCAGTATGGCTATAGGATAGGGTCATTTCAGGTTCTCTGTCCTCAGCTGCCCCAGGAACTAACTGGGGACATCGCCCTGGGCACCTGGGAGCCCCTCTAGCACCAAGTCTCTTGCTAACCCTAAGATGGCTCCCTTAATTAAGATATGTGCTTCTCTCTGAATATGGCGGACAATGAGGGCTGCTGAGAAGCCAAGGACAATGGCACTGGGTTTTGATCCTACTTCATGCTCTGGCTTTGTGGGAGCCTAGCCAGTTTGGATGTTCACCTTCCTAGACCAGGATGGAGTGGAGAGGACTTTGGACTTTCCACAGGGCAGAGAACCCTGACTGCCCTTCAGACCGGAGAGGGAGGGAGAGAAGAGTGAAGGGAGGGGGAGAGGAGAGGAAGGAGGGGGGGAAAGGGAGACGGGGAGGGAAATGGGAGGCGGGGAGGAGGTGGAAAATTTTTTTTCAATATTTTAACACAACCACAAATTTCTCTAGATTGGTAGAAAAATGTATTGAATAATATGTATAATATCCTTATAATATTTTTCCTTCTTACATTTTAATTTACATTTGCATATTAAATTTTATTTGATGACTTTTGATTTCAAAAAAAAATAATAATGTTAGTAAATAGAGAGCAAAATGGATGTCAAGTTGTTTTTAGGAACCAGTTCTGAAACCTGGGTTGTAGGTCCATTTTATCTTACTCTATTATTTATTATCTGATATGCATAATATCATTCCCAGGAAGAGAACTTTAATTAAGCCTTCATAAATTTTCTCAGGTATAATCTTAGATGTTTTCAACAAATACACATTTGTAGGAGATTTATAATAGCTTAAAATATCTCTGTATTCGAGCTAACTAGTTACCTGAGAAAGTAGATACCAAGACAGTGGGGTGATCTTGGAGCTAGGTAGGCCTATATGAAATATAGTGTTGCAGCCTGTTTCTTCCTTTCAGCTTCTTTACAAATTATTGGAGTATCTCCTTAGAGAATTGTGTAATTTGAGGAAAAGGATATTTTCATGTAAAAGGTGAAGGGTTTTTATAACTCTATTCAAATTTTTGTTTCATGCATTGATTTTGATGAAAGAATGTAAAATGCAAATCTCAGTAAGCATTACAAATTGCTGTTTTATGTGCATCTAAACAGAAGCTGGAAGATTTAAGCAACCTAATAAATTTAAATTTAAGCAAATTTAAATTCACTAGTGGATTCCATGTTGATTATTTGCCTGCGGCTTTATTTCATTTTTCAATAAAGAATGGAGAAGAAATATCTCTGACTCCCGTTCAGTTATTTGGGTTTTATGCTTGTGGTGTTTTTGCAATACGAAGTAAAACATTGCCTGAAAGAAAAACTTTTCTCTCCCATAAAACTGGTGCCACTCCTAACAGACCAGGAATACACTGAAATAAACACCAAGGAAAACATTATGAAAACTTTACCATGTCTGCTCATGTCCATCTAGAATACATCAGTTTATGGCTATATGAGTACTGTGTGGTACGTGGCATTATTGTGGCTGTAGCTCCAGTACAGACCATTGGTCATGGACACCAAAGATCAATGTTTCTCCCTCTAGGCCTTCACCTAATATAAAGGACTTTTCAGACTCTTGGTCTAGATGTGTGTGGTTCTGAATGCTCTTTCACGTGGATGCTTCTTTTCAGTAATAGCCAGACAATCACTGTTGCTGAACATATTATTAAGTAAAGCGCTCTGCCTTCATTAACACAGTGCTGAGCAAGAAGAGTTCACTCCCTATAATCACGCAGAATGAATGTTTCTACTTGCTAAATAGCACGGCATAGGATTCTAGCTACTATTGTTCCCTTCAGAGACGAGGTAAATGTAGGTTCAGACAAGTTCACCTTTCCTTAAAACAAAGCTAAATTGTGCTTCGAGTGACTAATAAAAAAGGACTAAAATTTATAGTTCAGAATAAATGCCACCTGCTGATAAGGGTTATTTGTCATTCTCAGCTTTAATTAATGATGCCGAAAGATTCACCAGCCCTTTGAGTACATTATAATTAGTATCACATGTGATACAAGTTAAACCATGTTTGTACGATCAAGTAAAAGGGTTTACACTTGGGGATGATACCTTTAACTGTACTGTTACCACTGTGTTTACTATCTGATAAAGAATGTGGCAGCAAGAACTAAGTAGACTTTGCCAGAAAGATGTTTTTATCGAAATACGCATTCTCCACATCATCACCTATGTGACTGAATTTAAAGAACGTTTATAATGTGTTTGTTACTAAGAAGATGTTTGTTAACACATTTCTTCGAAGAAAGGCATGTCAAGCATGTCTAACCAAAAATAATAATTAGCACTCTCTCTAATATCATCTTTGTACATGTAGGAACAGTGCTTAAATTTAATACAGTAGTATAGAAATAATTAATTTTGGAAAAAATCCATGATCCATTTATGAATAACTACTGAAGAAAAAAAGTATGTTTTTTGATCTGAGGATGGCATTTATTTCACTACCACGTCTATCTTTTCATAAAATACTAGTAATTAATTTGGGAGGCTAAATATTTAATAGCCTTTAAGGTGTTTTACTGCAGCACAATTGTTAAAAATTATTTGTTTATCATATAAATGTTATGAAGACATTTTAAAAAATGGAAAAGAGAGAGCGAAGTCAAAATGGTTATACTGCAATCTCATTTTGAATTTAAATTTAAAACTAATTTACATGAAAATTTAAAGGTTAAAAATTCTATCTGAAAACTGATGATTCACACAAAATTTGGTCATGTCAATAATTTGAAAATACATTGGAGAAAACATTGACAACATAGAGAAAATTTCTAGATCATGTGTTTTTGTGTCAACAGGTATGGGAACCTTCTCCAAGTCCAATGACTCCCTTAATTTTACCCTGAGTACAATATACTTATCTTGTCATATAAATAAATTAAAACATTTTTGTGTTTGTAACCAAATTCTACATTAAGACTTCTTATTAAAATGGCCAGGCTGGTTTCTATATTTCTTCATCATTACTGCTGTGAAGTAGAGTAGTCACCAGCCTACCTCTTTCACTAGCACATATAATAATAACACAAGACATTGCTCTATTATAAATATAGGCACTGACAAACATGTATCAAATGAAGGAGTTTATGGTCTATGGTTGCCCATGGTTAAAAGGAAATCTGTTGTTTGCACTGTCTCAATGATCTTTAAAGTTATCCCTCTTCTGTGATTTTTTTAAAGAGATCCTGTTCATGAAGCTATGGTTGTTTTCATTTTTAAGGTGATGGAATTTACTCAGAACTCTAAGCGTCTGAAAACATACAAATTTCCTGTAGCCTCTATCTCTTTATTTGTTTTTCTTGAATATCTGTTCTAGCTATGACTTCCCCCAAAATGCCTATTCTTGTCACAGAAGGCAGATCGTAGGAGTTTAGAAATACAGCAGCAAAGCAAAGAAGCATAGGGTGATTGCTAGTTCTTGTTCTTTTTTTTTTTTTTTTTTTTTTTAATTTTTATTTATTTATTTATTAAAGATTTCTGTCTCTTCCCCACCGCCGCCTCCCCTTTCCCTCCCCCACCCCCAATCAAGTCTCCCTCCCTCATCAGCCCAAAGAGCAGTCAGGGTTCCCTGCCCTGTGGGAAGTCCAAGGGCCACCCACCTCCATCCAGGTCTAGTAAGGTGAGCATCCACGAAACTGCCTAGGCTCCTACGAAACCAATAGGTACAGTAGGATCAAAAACCCATTGCCATTGTTCTTGAGGTCTCAGTAATCCTCATTGTCCACTATGTTCAGCGAGTTCTTGTTCTTGCTGGATGCTTTTCTCAAAAGTTTTATGCAGTCCTTTAAGCCTAAGAATTGTTAAAGGAAGATGCCCTCCTTTAAAAATTATTTTCATTGTTCTCAGAGTTTATGCTATATTATCAGGGTTATACAATATGGATGAGACAGTTTTATAGGTCATTATCTCTCTTAGAATGAACAATTCCATGGAGAAATGGACATGAGAGTCTTATAATTTTATGAGCAATGTTTTAATGAGAAGCATAGTATTTATAATATAATGAGCTGAAAAAGAATACAAATTTATAGTTAGATAATTTTCAATTCAAGACATGAATATTGTGTGATTAACTCAATCCTTTTGGTTCTTTGAGCCTTACTTATAAAGGAAGCCAATGGACTTGCATGGTCCAAACGTCCTATTTTTCCTAAAATATGAGCACTTTCCATATAATTAACATGTGATAAAATTTTACTATTATTAGAAAATTTCAGGGATAAAAAATCCATTAATAAAAGGCACGATGTAAGAATTAATGACAAATTGTGCATAAAGGGTGCCTGTTACTTATTGTCTGCAGGGTGAATCCGTGATTGTTTTTCATTTATTGGATGAACAGCATCATCATTTAAATGTGATACATTAGAAAGAGGCAAACTGCACCCTGTAGAAAAGGTACCTGCTTGCTTCTGTAATTTATTACAGTAACAGTGCCTCTCTAGACCCACCCCTTGGACAAATGAGCAGATTCATATGTAGGAAGATATCCTCTCGTCCTCTACTTCACTGGAAGTTAAAGGATAACTGATTATGAAGGATTCTCACATTGCATTGATGAGGATTATATTCTGGAGGCCTCCCAGTTTTGCTTCATGATTAATCTTCATAAGACCCGAGAAATCAAGCCTTGGCATGGGCATGAGAGCGTCTAGAACAAGAATGGAAGACGAAAGATAAGCGGTGAGTTTATGAACTCTAAGTGTTTTAGCCAATTCATGTCCTAAAGGATTTCCAATCATAGCGGAGATAGCTTCAGGGAAATATAAAGATGCCCCCCGAGATTCAGAGTGTAAAACAACTATTCAAATCACCCGTAATTTTAGATGGCAAACAGAACATCTCTTTAAGACTCAAGCTTCACATGAGGTCACAGTAATCTTGGTTTCTCTTACTTCAATCTCCCCCACCCCCACCCCGTCTTCACCTGTACTGAGTAAGGTTTGCAGGCTTCAGTAAAGAACACAATCACGTTGGTGACATGCCTCTCATTTCGAGGTCAGAGCAGGTTGTTATACACAGTGCATAACCAGGGTTCATCATTTCTGCTCTGCTGACCTGGCTGGAACAAGCTCACGTCTCAGGAGTCTCCATGGCCCGACCCTGCTCCACAAAGCAAACCTGTAGCTTGTTGGGTTTATCAGCAGGAGCATGCATCCCATGACTTAAAACAACCACCACCACCACCACAACAGCAACAAACCTTTGTAACTTGTTTTACATTAGTTTTAATAAGTTAAAAAAAGATAATTCAACTTTCCCCAAATTTCATTAATTCATTTAAGAATACTGACAAAGTGAAGGCAAAACACATGAAACCATTAACTGCAGAGACTTACACTTCCTTTTAGCACTATAAAGTGATCGATTGTAAATTAATGTTATTATGCTAGGAAATGTCTCTCACACTTTCTTGAGCTGCAATACTTTTCCCAGAAGATTTTTCAGAGGTCCACGTAAACAGACCTCAGTCACGTCATCACATTGCTTGTCAGATATACAATCCCTGATAGCAGGCTGCCAAGGGCAGGTCTGGGCATGGTCGGGTCCTTGCCTTCCTATGAAGAGAATCCTGTACCACTGGGTTTCTAAATACATACGCCTAAAATCCTATTATTTGAAAGTCAAGGTTAGTTTTAAATAAGATTTATATTAGACACAAAATTGAACTACCTACTTTATATTTTCCTAACTATCAATATCATTCTAAAATACTTGCATTTAGGGACCATAGTAAAAGAGTAAATATAAAAATTACAAGATCTCTAAATGTAATATTTCTGAAAGATCTCAGAAAGATAGTACATGTATCAGTCATCTGAACTTGAAATAAAGTTTCTAATACAGCTTCAGAAAAATAAATGGGTCATGTCCGTTATCAATCATTTAGAAAATTATATTTAAAATGAGACTTCTGTACATATTTACTCACACCCACCAAATAGATTTAGTTTGCTGAAATCCATCTTAAATGGATATAATTTTTCAAGGTTTATATGAATAGAAAATTTCCTTAGGAATAAAGTCAGTTTGAAACTAAGCAAGAAAAAATTTACAAGGGACTGGGCTTTTTGGAGGCTGTGGTTGTGGAGCACAAGGAGAATTGCCGTGCTCCATGAAGCTGTTACAGCATGCACTTGACCTAGAGGGGTCATATGCTAGAAACCAAGTGAGTAACATGATATTCAGCAAAATTCGTGAGTACAATAGTCCACATTTAGAGTTTTAGAAACAGAATCATAGAATAATGTCTACGAGAGCTCCCATCAAATGTTTTCAATCCACTCTGTACACTTCATATAAAGTAACAAAAGTTAGAATTCTTTTATAGGACTAAATCACGTTTCAAGACCACACCATCGGCCCAGTGCATCTAACAATCTCATTCTTCATCCCTACAGCTGGATCATACTGGTTTTAGTTTCCCTAGAAAAACATTCTGCTTGTCTCTGTGAATGTGTCTGTGCTATTTTTGAATTCTTTCAATGCTCACTCATGTCTGTCCAGTTTGAATAATAGTTCAGTCTACTTTTTTGTCAAATCCTTGAAAACTGCACATAAAGACATCAATAATGGCATTACTCCTTTGGTATTGTATTACCCACCCACTCCTTGTCTCTCTGCCTCAAAAGTAAATAATGTACTCTCTTGTGACATTTGATATTTCATTATTTAACAATTATATCAATTATATCCTTTTCTTCATGACTCTCATAATAAGATTAAAAATTCAAAATATATTGGGGTTTAATATTCTTAAATGTTGTATAGCATTGATAAAAAGAACTGTATATTGTCATGTATTTGATTATTTACTTTATTTTTATGTTTTGGGTTGAAAATGGGTAATGTATTTAGGCAAGAGCTCCACCACTGAGACTTGAATCACACATTAGGTCATTTAATTTTAATTGAATATAGTGTCATAAAATTGAACAAAAAGAGCATGGAATCTTCAAAAAATGATCATATAATTGGAATTATTACTGATAGCATCAGAAAACTATCAGGAAACATTGTCATGATAGGATGGTATTGCTTAATCCTGAAATTGTGAATTAAAGCTAGAATTTTTTTCCAGGTCTAGTGTAAATTTATCAATGAATTATTTAACTAATCCTGTGAATATTAGTCTATGAGGCTAGAGCTTGTCTATCTTTATCTTTCTTCTATTTTGGATTCAGGGTATCAAGAACATTTATAACTAAGGAAAATGAAGCTACTTTTGTGATTGAAAGCCTACTGTACTCTCAGTACTAAGCAAATTATCTTAAAAAACAAAGAGAGAATTTAATATATTATTTGCTTCTGTCAGGGAACTTGTGATTAAAATCTCCAATTTAGAATATTTTACCAAATAAATACAGTCAGGAAATTTTAAATCAGATTTTTAAAACTGCAAAGATGTATATTTGAGCACAATATTATTCAGCATTTTTCTCCCTGACTTTATACCCTTGAACGAATCCAATGGTATAATTCCAATTTCCATAAGGGTCAATATAAATAGGATGCAACTTCTAGTCCGCTTCTGATTGTACTGCAGTTAGTAATTCCTAAAAATATGATGGAACAATTCTCTCTCTGATAGGAAGACTGTTCTCTTCCTGTTTAAGATTGAATTTCAAAGGTTTCATCGACTTAAATTGGAAGCAGATATTATAAGGCAGGATCATGAGCAGATGCGGTGTTTGTAGTAAGATCATTGCCGGAAAGACAGGTCAGGCATGCAAAGGGGTCACACAGCTCTAGAAATGGATAAAGATTGGTTCTGTAGTTCATGGTTTCTCTGTTCCTGTTTTAAGTCTCATGAAGTCCTATTCATATTTTGATTCTATGACCCACTCCTCTACCCTTCCAAATAATCCCACTAGCTCATTTAATGTCAAGTTTAGTATCATCTGGCTCTTGAGTGCCTGGCACCTTGTGTGTACAGAATCAAGGACAAAGGGGAGGAGGCGGAAAAAAAATTTTTTTCAATAAAAAATTATATTTAAAAAACACACACACACACAAAAAAAGAACCTAAGGCACATTCTTAGATGGCATTTTAGAAGCTACATTTTTAGAAAAAAAAAAAAAAAAAACGACTCCGACAAGATCTTGTTTGGAAAGGGGAACCCTTTCAGCTCTAGGACACTGTTGGGCTAGCTGGAGAAGTCATGAATCTGCTGTGCTATGGTTGGTAATGGAAGAAAAGCAGAAGAGAAAGCAAGGCTGAAAACAGGCATATTGTACTGGACCAAAGTGTGATCAGTTTCTTTCTCTGCTGATGAGCAGGGGATACAGGCTCTAAAAGTTCGGTGTGGATAACTTTATTCCTGTTAGTAAACTTTAGATTTTATGAACTGGAAAAAAAAAGAAAAAAGGAAAAGCACTTGTCTGGATAGAAGGAGATGCTTTTCATATATCATAGGAAAGGGGGAAGAAAAAAAATTCCCTTTATCCAGCCCAGCTCACGGAGTAGATCTGCTCATGGTCAAAGCAGGTAGTTCTGCAGTTGATTTCCAGAAACAGACTTACAGACACACCCCAAAGTATGCATCACTAATGGTCACAGTTTTATATTAACTCAGTGAGGAACTATCATTAACCACCATAGTCTTCCCGTGTCAGGTTGGCACATAAAGACATCATTTTAAATCCTTATTTGCCACCTGTGGGTCACAAGGTCTCTTGTTTAATATATATTATACAAATAATTTGATTCAAATTCAAGATTCCCCTAAGTTTTATTAATTTGAAAGTTGTTCAGAAACTCAAGTTCAAAGTCTTGAGACCCAAGGGAGTCTTTAACTGACAACCCTTAGAAATTCAATAAACAATACTGCCAAAGTATAATGGCACAGTGCAGTCTTGGTCTGAATGGAAGGATCAAGTGTGTGGCAGCACTAAGGACTACACCAATGTAAAACTAAAGTTCAGTAAAATTTATAAAAAGATTCTCTGTCCTCAGCTGCCCCAGGAACTAACTGGGGACATCGCCCTGGGCACCTGGGAGCACCAAATCTCTTGCCAACCCTAGGATGGCTCCCTTAATTAAGATGTGTGCTTCCCTGCTCCCCTATCCGACCTTCCTTTATCCCAAACATCCCGTTTCCCAAGTTCCCCCCAACCTCCCCTTCTCACTTTTCTCTCCCCATCTCCCCTTACCTCCCTCCCACCCC
>NW_026067938.1:12359408-12383260 GCF_014885135.2 Alexandromys fortis
TTTTTTTTTTTTTTCAATAAAAAAATTATATTTAAAAAAAAAGGCATAACAAAACAAAACAAAAAAAATTTATAAAAAGAGCTCCAACCAGGCTCTCAGGGCTTATGGTGGTATTGTGTGTACTACGATGGAGTTTATTTCTTCTCTTCCAGTTCTCTGCTCTGCTCTTGGTAATCCCCAATAGATTTACGCATCGTTCTTGTATTTCTGACATTTCCAACTTCTTCAGGGTCTCCAGTGATAATCCTGTGGACTTCTTGTGTCATAGCATATTTTCCTTTTATCATCAGTTAGATTCTGCTGCCACTATACACTGATTGTATCAGAACAATAATAAATATCCTATCTCTGTCTTAAGATGGTTCATTACAGTAAATGCCAATAACTAGAACAGTGAGCCATACTTACCCATAGCTACTTTACTTTCTTTTAATCTATGTTCCTGGTGAAAAGAAATTGTACGTGCTTCAAGTTATAAAAATATATGGTCATATGAGAATCCTCGGCTTCAAACTGGTTGGAATCTACCTTCGTGAACAGTAATTTTATCTCCATGTATTCTTGTCGTGGCTGTTATCTAACGGCAATCTTTATTTATCGTTCAGAACCCAGCCCAGAGGCATTCGGAAGATAAAGCCTCCTAAAAGGCTTTTGTGCTCTCTCATTCCCAGACCTCTTTTACTGCATTAGGCTTTGTTGACACTCATTCAACATTTTCAATTGTTTCTTTACGTCACTGCTTCCCTCATTGAATTGTGAGTTCTTATGCTCCAGCTCCACTATGCCTTTCCTTTTCAATATCCTCTTTGTCTGACACATGAGAAACATATTACAAACACTTTCTAATTGAATCTCATTACCTTATAGTGAATTCAATATCACATTCCTATAACATACCACCAGCAAACACATCTTTCACTTGGATTACTGCACAAAATTATGTCTCAATGTCTCTCACAATTCCAGATGCTGTTGAAAATGGATGGTTCTATTCCACTCCTCTTCAACTCACAGCATGAAACAGGAACAGAGTCAAAGCTTGGTTGTAAATGTATAAATCTTTGAATATAAAATTTAAATATACATCTGGCTTTAACATGTGATCTTTCCAATTTCCTCAATAATGGTTATTGTTTTATCAATCATTTTAGAACATCAACTGTGGCATTGATTTCTTTTAAAAAAAAATTCCTTTTAAACCTAATTGACTCTTTTTTTCCCAAACTAATTGAATATTTATTGCTTGCCTTTTCTACATTTGACTTCTTCTCCATACACACATCAAACTCTTATACCTGAAGATAATCTATAGGGAACCTTTCTCATATTTATAATAGGGTAATTAAGTGATTAAAAAGGAATATATTTAAATTTATTTATTTTTATGTGAGTGTTTTTTAAGCATATGGTACCTACAAAGCCCACTAGAAGATTTGGGATCACCTGGAACTGGAAGTACAGATGGTTGTGAAGTGCCATGTCCTGGGTGCCCATGTATGCAGTGGTATGTATTAAACCCAGGTCCACTGGAAAAACATAAAGAGATTTCAACCTTTGAACCATCTTTCCAGGCTCATTTACACTGTATTAAAAAAATAGTGTTTGCCACTTTTTTTTTCCAATATCCTCACTTTTATTTATCTTAACTTCTTGTACATTTTCTAATGTATCTTAAAGCATTTATTTAGACACAACAAATCTATAATAAGTATTATCCTAGTTGCAGAAAATGTATTCTATATAATATTTAAAAGCTGAAATCATTTGTTGGTAGATCGTGGAAGGTACAATATTTATTACTAAATTGATTAAGAGAATATATATTTTATTTCCTAACAAGCCAAAGGAAAATGTTGGGACTAATGAGTCCTGGCCTTCAGCTGCTTTTCCCTCCTTGAACCTTCTAATTAAAGTTACTAGAAGCTGTGCCTAGCTTAGAGGATCAGAGGATGGGATTATCACCTGTTGGCCATTGACTGCAGTGTATTTAAGCCTACATGGTGTTAATAAAGAGGAGCCTTGGTATCAGTGTTAAAAAGTCTGCATGTTGGTCTGTCTCTGCGTCTGTCTGTATTCTCAACCTCCAGGCCCTTGCCCGAAGCTCGCGAACTGGGTTCTAGCGCGCACAGAGTGCAGACACGGGGGCGCGGTGCGTGCCAGGAAAATGTTTTTTAAAGAATACAAAATATATATTAAAATATATAGTCAGAGAAACCTTAAAAATACACAGAAGTTTATATAGCATATACTTTTCATCATAAAACATGAAATGTGTGAGATGCATTTAAGCTATAAGTTTAAGTTTTGCTGAAGACAACGCATACTTTGGTAGTAGGTCATGGAGAAATCAAGTTGGTGATACAACTTGATGATTCTTCAATGCAGGCTAAATTTTATAGTACCAGAGAGTCCTATATAGGCTGCTGGGAGGTTGGGTGAAGTCATTTATAGTCTTACACACCCGTGAACTACAGTGATGGTCTGCGTGACAAGATATGTTCCTGGTTGTGCCATTAGCATGGATTTTGTAGGGGTGAACAACTGCTTTCTGATTAAGGTTAAGGCCTGATCCATAGGAGGAAATGCATCCCTGGTATTGTTAATCAGGAAAAGAACCCATGCATAGGAAAACAGAAAACACAAAAGGTTACAGTAGGTTGATGCTCCATTATTGTCAATCCAGTTAGCAGTGGCTATGCAAGTTGTTCAACTCTAAGTACAAATTACTGGGGATCACCCTCCAGAGGTGGAAAAATGACAGAAAAGAAACATCTTAATTAGGATTTCTTTGCTTGAATACTCTATGACCACAGCAACTCATAACAGAAACATTTAATTATGTGTCTTACAGTTCAGAGGATTAGTGCATTATTATCATGGCAGGACACAGGAGTATACAGGCAGACATGGTGCTAGAGAAAGAGCTGAGAATCCTATACCTTTTTTATTGTTAAGATTGTTTTATTAATTAAAAATTTTCATTTATTTTGCAGTTGCTCTCCCTCCTCTCTTCCCATTTCCTCCCCACTTCCACTCTTTGCCTCCATTCAGAAAGAGGCAGGTTTACCATGGGTGCAACAAAGCATGGCCCATGAAGTTGATGCAGTACCGAGCTCCTTCCCCTGCATCAAGGCTGAGATGCAACCCAGCATAGCAAATAGGTTTCCAAAAGCCAACGGAAGCACCTCTTTATCCTCTGGCAACAGGAAGTGAACTGAGACACTGGACATAGCTTGAGCATATATGAGACCTCAAAATCCACCACCACAGTGATACACTTTCTTCGTGAGCATCTAGAGGTCAATTACATTGAAATTAGTACTTTCCACTCCCTGACCCCCATAAACTTGTAACATAAAGTAGAATGCATTTGTCCAACTTCCATGCCTGCATAGTCTATCATAGTCAAAAACCAAGATTTGATGCCTCTTCTGAGATTTTTGCAATCTCTTAACTGTAATCTCTTATAAATTCAAAACTCAAAAACCATGTCACATACTTCCAACACAGGGTATACATTCCTGTTCCATAGCATAGGCAAGTGAGCATAGTAAGGAAATACTGCACCAAAGCAAGACCAAAAACCAGATGGGCAAACTCCAAATTCTACATCCCCATGTCTGGTGTGAAAACACTCTTCAGCTCTCCAACTCCATTCAGTTTTGTTGACTGCAACACACTTCTTTCTCTTGGACTTCTTCCACTCCCTATTAGCAGTGTTTCTTGGCAGGTAGACCACAACTCTGGCATCTACAATAGTTTGAGGTCTTCAAGGCAATCTAGGCTCCACCTTCAGAGCTTCATGCAATGGCCTTTCCAGGCTCCCATTCAGGGACAGCCCTGACACATGCCTGGTCTTATCAGTTTTCCTTCATTGCAAAGAACGATTCCATATCCCTTTTTTTCATCTTTAAAACCAGAACCAGGTGGCTCCCAAAGCTGCCAAGTTCTGCTGCTTACTATATCTGGAACATGACACCCTTACTAATTACATCTTCGCTATCTTCCTGTTTTTTTGATGATTTCCTTCACTGACTATGCTTGGTTGTCCTGAAACAGGATGTATAGACCAGGCTGGCCTTGAACTCAAAGGTCTTTCAATTACAACTTCAACAGCTTTCCTCTTTTGATGGTTATGTTCACTGCCTAAGCTATTTTGGAATTTTCTCTATAAAACAGGCTGGCCCCAAACTCAGACCTACCAGCCTCTATCTTCCAAGCGCTTGAATTAAAGGCATGGACACCTACAACAATCTCTTTAATTCCTTTTCAGAAGTTGGAAACTTAGCTGGGTGGGATCTTGCCCTGAAGTCGCCATTCCTTTAGTCTAAAGACCGGTTCTTAAGCTGTTGATCTCCTTGAATACAGGACTTTGTTTCCATTTCACTTCCCGGTGTTCTTTTTTTCTGCAAGTTGTACGTTTTGTATTTATCCCTGCCCAGTTTGTTCCTTTGGTTTACAAATCTTTATAAGCATAAACACTAGTAACCACACTACACAATCTATACTACAGATCCAGTTTCAGGACAAAAGTTGGTACCGGGAACTGGGGTATGGTATTACTGCGATAACCAAGACCATATTTTTTTTTTTTTTGAGGAATTTGGACTTTGTTACTTTGGGTTAGGAAAGCAACTGAATGCTTTAAACACTGATTAATGGACCATAGCTTACAGGGGTGGGCTCCTCTGGAGCTGTGACTTTGTTGAACGAGGTATGGCCTTGTTAGAGGAAGTATGACACTGTAGGGGTAAGCTCTGAGTTCTCATATATGCTCAAGCCACACCCAATGTCTCAGTTCACCTTCTGTTGTCTGTGGATTAAATCATAGGACTTTTTGTCCTTTCTCCAGCACCATGTCTGCCTACACATTGCCATGCACATAAACAAGTAAGTGAACAACTATGATAATGGAGAAAATATCCACAGAAAAGTTTAAACAAACCCCTATGTATAAAGATGCGGCAGGCAAAGTAATAAATTTTTAGTGCTACTAGATACCCGTAATCAAAACCTGCTCTTACTTCCTGATCAGGTTATTTTAAAATAACTCGAACCAATAAGCCCTGCTGAAAAATGTACATTTAGCTCTAATCTGTTTTTCAAATTGTGTAGCAAAATGTGTGCATGTGTGTGTGTGTGTGTGTGTTAGCATGGTTGATGAACCATAAAACACATTCGTTGTTTTATTCAAAGATGCTTCTGCTGAAAAATCTTGTTATCTGCATCTGCAGCTATAACTAAGGGGCTGCATACAAAGTTGGCATTGCTTTCTAAATCATGCAGACTAAAAATAATTCCCTACTTTAGCAAAAGTAAACCTGTTTGGCCCTAGACTTTGATAGCAGCAGCATCACACTATCTCAAAAGTCATGTGCTGGTTTGAAACGGGTATGTAACTTAAAGGACCAGCTTTTCCACAGCTCGCTAATGAAGAGATTCATTGTAAGTTAACAGATGACCACTGCCCCTTCTACTATCACTGCTTACTGGATAATAGATAATTAAATCTTGTCGTTTATTTGGTGTAATGTAGCCTTGATCAGGGAATGAGATTTGCTTTAATTCACATTCGTGATCTAACAGAGGTTTAAATTTCTCACTTTCCAGTTCAGTTCATCTGCATTCTTCATGAATGCACTTCACCTCTGGGCCTGTGTTTCTATTCTGGTCACAGATATTACTCTAAAATAATAGACCAAGGCTAGTGACTAGCCCATGCAGAGTAGCAAATGGTTCTGGTTTTCCCAGGACTGGCGGGCTTCTTTGGACATAGAACTTTCATAGCTACATTCAGGGGGAAATCAGAAATAAACTAATAACAACACCGGCAAATTAAGAATATATTGTCATTCCACACAAAAATTTTAAAACAAGCAAAATTTGGTCACATCTCTTTTTAACATTTTTTTAATTGATTGAACAAAATATACCCCCAAGCCCCTAAATCATTTGGACAATTTGTGTTTCTGCAATCCCTTTACTTTACATGCTATTTCTACTTTTTTTCTTTCTCATTCCTTCGTTCATGATTATTGCTTAGGTCTTTTATTATTTCTTAGTTCCACTAAGAATTGCAAGGTTCAGACAGGCCTTTGGTTTTGCATACTAGTAGCAAAGACAGAGCTGGAATGGGCAGTGTGGGGTAGTCTTACAAGTTAAGAAGTGGAATTGGAGCACATGCAAATACTAAAAGAAAACTTTGTGAAGCTATTTGTCAACTTCTACCTTTCCATAAGTTTCAGAGATTGAACTCAGGTTAGTGAGCACCTTAACCTACTGAGCCATCTCACCAGTTCCAGGGGCTGAATTGTAGCTCAGTGACAAATACCTTACTAGCTGAACCATCTCATTGTCCTTCCAGCCTCTGGCTTATATACTTATATATTACTTAATTTGAAAAGATTGAAATTAATTTAGCTTGTCATTTTCTTTCTTCTTTCTTTCTTTCTTCTTCTTCTTCTTCTTCTTCTTCTTCTTCTTCTTCTTCTTCTTCTTCTTCTTCTTCTTTTTATTTCTGTGATAGCTTCTTATGTTTCTCAGGTTGGCTTCCAGTTCTCTAGGTAGCCAAAGATACCTTGAAAGATCCTCCTACCTCCATCTCCCTGCTACTGAGATTCCAAGCATGTGACAGCACGTCCAGTGTATGTGGTTCTAGGGATTGAATCCAGAGCCTCTTGCATGCTATATGTAAAGTATTTTGTAGTGATTTGAAAGAAAATGACCCCATAGGCTTTTAGGGAGTGACAGTATTTGAAGGTATAGCTTTGTTAGAGGAAGTGTGTCACTAGGGGTGGGCTATGTTGTTTAAGATGCCTAAGCCAGACCCAGTGCTGTTCTCTTATCCTGCTGCCTGTCCATCCAGATGTAGAATGCTTGGCTCCTTTTTCTTCTCTTGGCTCTCTGTCTGCCGGTACACTGCTGTGCTTTCTGCCATGACAATATGGATTAAACCTCTGAACTGTAAGCCAGCGCCAATAAAATGTTTCTCTTTATAAGAATTACAATAGTCATGGCGTCTCTTCACAGAAGTAGAAATCCCAACTAAGATATACTTTCTCCTCTTTTATCTAAATTTGGTATACACAAGATTTCCTCATAATAATTTTGGGCTAATTAAAATTTGAGGAACGTGGCTGGAGGTGTAACTCAGTGGTATATCCTTCACATTCATGAAACTATGTGTTGAATACCTAGTGCCAATAAATAAGCATAATTTATAATAATGGAAATAAACTTACTTATCATTTTATCTTCTTTCTTTTGTACTGAGGCAAAAGGATGCATCTTAATGCAGAGGGTGAACAGTCAGACATTGTTTATACTTTTGAAGTGCTTCTTGGTGTCTAAGGTAGAAAGTAAAGAACAGATTCTCCTTCATATGTAAACTTTGAAGCTCTCACAGAAGCAGAAGGAATACAAGTAGTCCTGACTTAACACGCTCAGGAAAAGCTAGTTGGAAGCTGTAAAGTCAACTCCAATACAACAAGATGAGTTTGTGGCAATGAAGGGTAACAATATAAATACATAGACAGAAGGGCAGTAGACACTTGATATAGTCAGTTTATTCTTTATTTAGATGAAGAGAAGTATCATCAGTTTTAACTGATGGATCCACAGATTTCTGGCTCTGTAACCTTAGGCAATTTAAGTAAACTCTATTTCATGAGTCAGATGTAGTTTGTGATGATTATAATCTCTCTTAGAAATTAGGGTGAAAACAATAAAGAGAAAATATCTGTGGTTGAATTACTGTCTGGCACATGGTAAACATTCAATGAATAATAGTTACCACATTGATAATTTAGTGGTGAATGACATAGCTAAATAATGAGTTTAGGAGATGTAGAGATGGAGCAGGAGTTAAGAGCACTTGTTGTTCTTGCAGATATCTCACGTTTTATTCCTAGCACCCATGGCAGGTGACATAAAACCTCCTACGACTCTAGTTAAAGGAGATCTGATGCCTCTGGCTCTGAAGGCACCTTCCCTCACATGAATGTATGCACCCACTCCCACACAGTGATCAACTAAAAATAATAAGCATTAATCTTAAAACAGTAGTTTTAAACAATGTTTCAAAACAACAGGTAAGAATGTGGCTTCATGGTAACATGCTTTCCTTGGAATACTAGAGTCAGTTCCCAGCATGCACACACACACACACACACACACACACACACACACACACACACACACATGTAGTGTTAGGAGTGGCAGGGCTGCGTCCCCGGCACCTGGCTGCCCACATGGCTAGCATTACCTGAAATAATTACACGGAAACTGTATTCTTTTAAACACTGCCTGACCTATTAGTTCCAAGCCTCTTATTGGCTAGCTCTTACATATTGTTTTAACCCATTTCTAATATTCTGTGTAGCCCACGAGGTGGCTTACCAGGGAGGATCTTAACCTGCATCTGTCTGGCATGGGAGAATCATGGCGACTCCTCGACTAAGCTTCTTTCTCCCATAATTCTGTTCTGTTTACTCCACCCACCTAAGGGTTGGCCTATCAAGGGGCCTAGGCAGTTTCTTTATTAATAAGAAATCACTCCCACATCACACAAACACACACCATAGAAACATAGTTTATTTTTATATTTAAAGCTGATAATTAAGTTGGGTTTACCACTTGAGAGGTTTCTGTTTCTTAGCTTGGCTCAAGTGTCTATCTTCAGATGATTTAGAATTTGGAGATTTTCTGAAAATTGGGTTATTTCTTGACTTCATGTGCACATTGGCAGAGTAAGTGGAAAGAGTCCCAGAAAAAAAGTCACAAGACTTATGAAAGCTTTCTGTGTGATGGGCAATTTTTACTTCAACTTGGTTGTAAGAGATACTAACTAGATCCATAAAACACACTTGTGGGTGAGTCTGTGAAAGTACTTTTGAAGACCAACAACGTGAAAAAGCAACTGAAGGAGGAACATCTACAAAGAATTTGAATGACATCATCTAACAGTTTGGGGGTAAAATGAGCCATCATGAGAGCTGTATTCTACTGAGTGAGGGAACCTAGAGAAGATGCTGACTCCTGGCTATACCAGATGTCTGCTTCTTCAGCCTTCAAATATGCTTCATGCCAGAGCTTCTCCATGGAAATACAACATTTTTCCCTGTGGCAAGTCTCCCAGCTTCTTGGACTGTTTAGTTCTCAGTTTGTCTAGATCTTCAGTGAGAAAATGTATCAATTACTATTTTATAGCAATACCAAACTTCTCTTTATGGAGGTTTATCTAACAAATTCCCCTTACTTATATGATTATCTCTTCTCATCAACTAACCATCATGAATACACCTAGTTTTAGGACTATAAAAATTCCACTGCTATAACCATAATGCAAAACATCTTCAAAGACCAACCCACATCATAGCAATAGAGAAATACACTGTACCAGTTGTTATAGAATCAATTACATTTCTTGAAAAATTTCACACTCTCCATATTCTCTTGTAGTATGTTGTTGATGAAAAAATATTGATTTATAAATTTGTTCTGGATTTCTGTATATCTAGACAAAAACAGAAGTGAAACAAACAGATTCATCATCCAGCAAATAAAATCAACTTAAAGCCTCAATGGAACAACTGAAGTGACTCTGAAAATACATAACCTCTGATTTGCGCAAATATCAGAGAGAAGTGTTTTGAAACTGACCTTCATGGTAACAGTGATCGAGTCACAGACCTAGAAAATCAGGTCTCCAGTCAGTAAGATGTCCCCTGTGGGTAGAGGCACTTGAAAGGCCTTAATTGATTTGGCTCTAGTTATCACATGGCAGAAGGAGAGAAAGAGTCCTGCACGTTGTCTGCTCACCTCCGTGGTTAACTGTGACAGTGCATACCTGCTCACACACGAAAGAAATCAAAATGATTAAAACAGTTGGGTCCTTTGCTTACTTGTGCAGAGTTCTTTATGCTCTCCGAATGCTATAAGCTTGGGACTTTAGCAACGTCAAATTCTGCCAAAACAACACATTAATGAACTAAATCTACTATTAGTAAAGAATTACATTTTGAATGCAAATCTATTCATTTCCACTTGGTATTTAATCCTTAACATTTCATTTTCTATGCAATTGCTGCTTTACATGGAAACTAAACAAGTATTATTAATTTTTCAAAGGGATGTTATAGACCTTTTGATGAAATTTGTAATAAAAATGTAGAGTGTGATTTAATAGGGAAATAACTGTCTCTTTAGAAAAACTGAAAAGAAAATCAAAATTACTATACAAGCAACATCAAAATACCTCAAGATGATGGATAAAAATGACATTTACAAGGTTTGGTAATGCAGAATAGTAAAGTTTACAGGAGATTAATCTAATATTGGAGACGTATCATTTTTCACAGGCTCTGAATCATAATTCAGCTGTCTCCCCCTGACAAGGTCAGAATTTACCATTATGCACTCAAACACTGCAGCGGGAATGGCTCCATCACACCCTAAATCAGGTTCTGTGTAATTTCATATATAAAATCTAATTCTGCAGTGAGTATCTGTTCCCAATATATTAAAAAGGAACCAAGAAGAACCTTGGAAACTTTCTGCTCAGCTATGACAGGAAAAAGTAAAACTCCAGTTTGCGATCTAATTTATCAGAGTTATCAGCAGCTGGGCTTTATCCAGATTGTTGGGAATTATCACGCAAAACAAAGCCAGCTGTTTCTTTCAGGATATCAACTTCATTACTGTCTCAAGAGCTACTCTGATTAAGGCTAACACGATGTGAGCGCTTTCATTACTCCACAGCTGCTCTTACAGTGTTTGGATTCCAAAATCAGCATATGCTGTAGATTCAGAAACCTAAGTCAAGGAGCTTCACATCTGTGCCATGTAAAGGGTTCCAAACCTAACTGACATGTGTTCATCAATATGGTAGGTATTTTTATCCTCCCTGACTTCCCCAGCTATGATATGCTTTTTCATAGATATGGCGATATTGTAGATACTGGGAATAAGACATGGGTTTATTGCCCTGGAGGCATAAGGTTTAATATTTAAAAAACCCTTATCAAGTATGTGGCTCTTAGAAATTTTAAAAAGAAAAATTGGGCAGAGGAAGCAAAGAGAAGGTCTTGGGAGTTGGCTCAATGGGTGAAAGTACAGACGCGAACATTTGAGTTTGGATTCCCTAACAAATGTCATAAAATCAGGCGTGGCTGTGCTGTTGAGTGTGCCTGTAACACTTGTGCTGTGAGAGTTGGGAAGAGATAAATTCCTGAGGTATACTAGCCAACAGTCTGTCTTCAGTTTTGGTGGGTACCCTGGCTCAGTGGAGTAATGTAGAGAGTGATTGAGCAGAACACCAAACGTCCTCCTCTGGCCTCTACATGTTTCTACACACACATTTATATACTCCACTTATGTACAACACACACATATTCTTTGTCTCCCTCCCTTTCTTTCTCACTAACATGCTCACGCACGTACACACACACACACATAACATTTATAATAATAAAAATCAATACTGAGTTTGTGCTTCTTATTTTGAAATGACATTTAATTGCATGATGTAGTTACATGAGAAATTTTACTCCTTAAATAATCTCCTGGTTAATTAAAATGTGGAATACAGAATCATTTACATCAAATAGATATTATCTGCTATAATTCAGAAAAAAGGTAATTAAAATCCAGTGCTTTGAGTGTGGTGACTTTCCTGATAGTCATTGAGGCACAAGTGAAGCAGTTCAAATTCCTCAAGCTACTTCTGCTTTTCTTGATAACCCACTGCAATCATCATGTTTGCTAAGATGTTTATTATAGTAATTTAAGGAAAGGTAAAGTAGGTATCCTACACTTGGGGAATAACCACTATCTATTACTAAGAAAACTTTGATTTGTGAATATCTGAAAGATGCTTTCCTTTAAATATCGAACTGCTTTCTCTCCACCAGATATTCATTCTATTATGTGACAAACTCAATTATATAAAACCTTATACTTGGAGTAGTGTCGAAGGCATAGCTCTTGCCAGCATGCATAAGCTCTTGGGCTCAATATCCAGTATCAACATAAAATAAAATAGTAAGAAAATAAACCCTACTGTTGAGCCTATGATTGATGGTAGGATCTTTGTCCTTTGACTAATCATTCTTCTGAAGTATAAATATAAACAAAATCTTCCCTGTTAGACTCAGCCTCAGAAGTTCATTTTATGTGTGGGTTATAGAAACAAAATTCTTCTAAACATGTACTCCACATCACAATTTCTGTACCTGGAAAATACAGTTTTAAATTCTCCATTCTCTTCTACTTTTTTTTCTGAATTACCTCTTGGATCTTGCTCTACTCTTCATTAATAAATACTCTCTCATACGAAGTTGCTGAGGGAAATGCAAGATGGTACAGGTGCTATGGAACAGCCTGCATTTATGAAATTAAATTAACAGCAATTATTTATGAAATTAAAAGTAGAAACACCATGGAACCTAGTGCCCTAATATTCAGGATAGGCTGGAAAGACTAAAAGAGTTTTGATCAAACAGGTTCAGACATGTTGACTATGTCATTATTCATCATAGCTAAAAGCTACCAGCAACCAGAATGTGTAACCATAGACAAACTGATAGGACATGGTTTAAACACACAGTAGAAAATTATCCAGCACTAAAAATGAGGGAAATTTTCACACATTTGAAAACATGTATTATCTTACAGACACTAAACAAGTGACATGAGCAGCTACGAAAGGACAAATGTCACTTATCTGAGCTCACTACATTGTCGAAGCCTAGAAACATGAAGTAAAGCAATGATCATTCACACGTGGTGGAAAAGAGAATTTGGGCCCTAACATATACATAAAATCTTCACAAATTCCACCGCATGTAGTTTGAAAGTACATCTACGTCATAAAAATCATGAAAAGCAGATCCCAGAAAAATACCAAAAGGAAGGGAATGCTCCATACACGGCAGATAAGCATAACCAAGAAGAAAATGTGTTGTAGATAAAGACACAGGGAAACAATGACAATAGACTGTGGTGGCATGATGGTTTGATGTGTAAAGTGTCTGCTGTTAATTCTGAGGACTTGAATTTGATCTCAGGATTCACATGGTGGAAGGAGAAAACCAGCTGCTTCAAATTCCCCTCTAACCATGATATGAGCACCATGATATCTCTCTCTCTCTCTCTCTCTCTCTCTCTCTCTCTCTCTCTCTCTCTCTTTCTCTCTCTCTCTCTCATCTCTTTCTCTTTCCATCTCTCTCTTTCTCTCTCTCCCCCTCTGTCTGTTTGTCTCTCTTACACACACACATTTATACACACACTAATGTTATAACATAAAAATAATAGTATAGTTTCAATATACTTAGAAGATGGGATTCTAAACTACATACAGAAATTTTAATAGCTTTTTTTTTAAAAATGGAAAACTAATTTCCTACCAATAGATTTTATACAATATTACAGGACCAAGAAATATCCGCATTTACTATCTACATTTTAATAAAGATATTATGATATGGTAGTATGAGAAGTAGCAATGGTGGGTAAGGCATCTTAAAAGTGCTTTAATGAGTGATTAACACAAGGAACTGTGACACACTTAACAAGTACTTTCACTAATCAGCAAAGACTTTTGCTCAATGTGATACTAAGACGTTTCTAGGTTCATAAACACTGCAAGAAAAGTCTAACTTGCAAAGAAATTATTTTTGCTCACTGCTTCCAAATATGCCACTCAAATTAAAGAATTAAAGATGGAAAGAAGTATAAGAAGTCCTGCTTTACATGACAGTGTGGGGGCCATGAAAATGATGGAGCAAGCCTAACAGAACATGATCTTCACAATAAATGAAAGAATGATTGCTCCGTGACCTTTACATTTTCTTCCAAAACATTAAAACTGTCTTGTTGTTGGTTATAAATGTTTTAAAAAGAAAAATATGATAACGCTAAATCTTATTTAGTACATTGTTAATGTGAATTATTGGGAACACTAAGAATTGTGGTTTTTTTTTTCTTTGCAGTGGGAGCTGAGAACAGAGTCAAATTTAAGGCTGGATTGAAAAATTTGGAGGACAGACAGATAAGAAAAAAAATTAGTGGAAAAGGAAAGACATTTGCAAAGCAGAATAGAAACACAAAAGCAAAGTAAAGATGTTTTATCCCTCTGGTGACTCCACGCTTGCAACTTGTCAAAAACAATGCAAAATAGAAGAGGTAGATGAAGAGCAATATATAAATGAAAAGAAAGAAAAAGAAAAGGAAAGGAAAGGAAGGAAGGAAGGAAGGAAGGAAGGAAGGAAGGAAGGAAGGAAGGAAAAAGCATGATTCAAATTAAAGCTGAGATGGGGGTCAGGTAGTAGTAGAAGAGGAGACATCAGAAAGAAGAAAAGGAAGGGTAAAAAGAAGCACATTAAGTAAAAACCATTTTCCAAGGAAGATTGATGCACTAGCGCAGCAGCTCCTAGTCCAGGGAAAGTAGAAAATGAAAGGAAAGCAAAACAATGAGGACTAAAGGAAGGGAACTGTATTTCTTTCACCTGTGCGTCATTCTTAAGCTTCAGTATGGACTAAAACAGGGATGCACTATGAAATAATCAGGGGGAGTAGAAAACAGCAACAATTACCTATAACTTTACAAACCTTTTCTGTGTATTGTCATCAACTGGTACCCCTAGGGTATATTTGATACAGATGTGGGAGTGTTTTCTGTGTATTAAAACCATTTTATCTGCCTTCTTCCCATTGTGCAGCTGCAGTAGGCATCTTGCTCTATTTCAGGAAACTGCAGGATGTTTGGATTGTACCTAGAATTGTTTCTAAATGTTTGCATTGCTTCCAGAATTGTATCTCCTGAGCTGAAGACTAGGACATGCTTCTCGGAGCTTCTCGTAGGTGAGGAGTTTTGGTTTTAAGGCACATTAGTTTATTCTCTGAGAATTTCATACATGAATACAATGTACTTTGATCATATCTACCTCTTTCTCTCATGCCAAGTTCTTCCAGATGTTCCCCAGTTGCAAGTCCCTCCCCAATGTATGTATGCCTCCTCCCTTTTAAAATTCCACTGAGTGCAAAATCCAATTAGTGCTGCTCATGTGTGCACTGGAGCGTAGGTGAAATAAATCAACTCTCCCTATCCAAAAAGCCATTTATTGCTAGTATCTCCTAGGTAGTTAGAATGATGACCTCCTCCTTATCTGGTGTGCTTGCTTAATGCAGTTAATGGTATAACAATAGCCTCCTCCATTTTTCATGATGATTTGCTCTTTGATGTACATCTGGAGTATTTCAAGTGCTACGTGGCAAGATTCCCACAACAGGCATTTCTTACATAACTCCATTTCTGCTCAATCTGAAGTTTATTTACTGGACCTTTGTTCCCTTCCTGTTACTCTATCTTGGTCACTTTGGTTCGGCTGTTTCTTTTGATGATGTAATCCAGTTAGGAGTCATTTGTGCCTATGAGAGCGAGCCCACCTGCATATTTGCTGCCTCCACATAAAACCCATAAGATGAAGAGTTAGCCAACATTAATAGAGTTCAAAAGAAATGGCACAGTTTTCACTCTAGGGTGTGCCTGGCACATAGCAGTTTGCAGGGTGAGGAGCTACCTGGGATGTTTGTACTTTGTGTCATTAGTAGAAGTTATTTATGGTTTTGTTACTATAGTAACTAAGATTTGAGTCATGATATTGAAGGTCAAGTATTCTTTGACTGTAACTTAGTGACTGGGATTTGAATTTATCAGGTTCCATCATGCAAGTAATTTTTTCCATCATTTAAAATGTTAAGATTAAATTATAAAGAATATTTTTAGTTATTGTGATAAAGTAAATTACTAGAAAACATTTCACTAAAATGGAAATTATTAAGGATGAATGTTAACTAAAAATAAATAATTTGGGCAAGAGAAATGGCTCAGTTGGTAAGAGTACTTCTTGATTTTCTAAGCAACTTCAGGTTCCTAGCACCCTATTGACAGTAGGGTAGACCCACTTCAGGGGTCCAATGCCTTTAGAATTCTAAGGACACGTGAACACAACTGCCACACACACAACACAAATCACAAATTTACATTAAAATTGAATGATCATTTCTAATCAACAACTACAAAAAGAGTGATTATTATAGCCATATGTAAATATGCTTTTAAAAAGGACTGCTTTTTAATACACAAAAAGTCAAACAAACCAGTAGAAAAAAAAGTAGAGTGGAGAATTTGGGAGAAACAATATATAACAAATGTGCATGTTCTTAAAATTATCATCAGAACTATTAAATTATTGAAAATAATCCAAATACCACATACTGTCATAGATTACTTCTGAGAAGCTATTGAACTACTGACCATCATCTAAGGAAACAGGTTTTTCTTACTCAAGTTTGTATTTCTGAAATATCTTACATCTTTGTTCTAAAAGACACTTCCAGTTTGGCATTGGCAGTATCTTTCTTTTTCTTCCCAGATTGTCAGAAGACGCTCCATTGTCTTCCTGCATCAATTATTCTGCCAAGAAAACTGAACTGCCACTACCACCGTGTCACCCCACTTTCCATTTGTCTTCTTTCTCCTGGGATTTCCTCATTGTCACTAGAATTAAAGATTTTATTCTATGACAATTTGGAACAGTTTCCACATTTATTTAGGAGATCATTGATCCTACTGAAATCATAGGCTGATACCTTCTGTTTTAGATTTAGAAGTTTTTCAACCATTGCTTAAAATAATTACTTTGCTTTAAATTGTGTAGATGTGCATATGTGAGCGAGAAAGTAGGTGGCCGTGGAGAACTCGTATATCTTTTCTCTCCAGTATTGTATTCTGTACATGATAGTGTTCTGAGCTTTTCCAAGTTTGCCCCTTCATTCCCCCACATTCTATTGAGTCGCTCCATGCTTAGTTATAATCTGGACATTTTCTCCAGCAAGTAAAATGGTCCTATACAGGCATCATCTCAGATTGGCTTGCTTTTCAGGAGTCACTGTTAATTTTTGTTCAGTGGTAGATTTTAATACAAACTTTTCATGTATTATGTGTTTTCTTTTTGTTAATTCACATGGGTGTAAACATAGACCCCACAGTTTCAAATTGGATATGGATTTTTTATAATAAAAAATCAGTATATGCTAGCTGGTACAACAACATAATGCCATAGAACTCAGGATTAGCTATGAACTCTTAGGTGTGAGGCAGGCTGTATCAAGGACACTGATGGTGTAGCTTAGATAGATGCATACTTTTCTTGGCTCCGGGAAAATATTTACTAAACTGTCAGCTTTGATCATTTGGAAAGTAGACCATATGCCTACTAAGCTTCCAGTTCTAGAGAAAGAATTGTTATTGGGCCAAAATGTCAACACATATCAGTGGTTCCTTGAGGCTGGCTGCAAAGTATTATAAAAATAGAAATAATTTTAGGTCAATATTGGATGTTTAATAAGCACAAAAAATAAACACTCACATACTCAAATCTGTGTCTCTGTCAGAGTCAGGGTTTCAGGTAGCCTCAGGAGATTTATATTCCACACATACTCATATATAAATATATATGAAGAAGGGGGAAAAGAGAGAAAGAGTAAATAAATCAGGGAGAAATACAATTATTTATATTATGTGTATATGCATCTGATTGTAACCAAGTTTTCAGCAATCTCTCCATTCCGATTTTATTACTAATGAAACTTGAAACTTAAATTAAAAGATATCTGTGATTACTTAGGCCAACATGATTTTTAGGATTCTAAACACATACTAAAAGCAGTCTGTGAAGCATTCTAATTTCCAAAGAAACTCATGCTTTTTGGTGTCCTCTGTAGAGATGCATGAGAGCAGGCCAAGAGGAACACTCCAGAAGACAAAAGTTAAGACTAATAGGACAAACAAGGACAGCTTTTCATTCTTCAAGGGAATGATATATTCAACTCAATCAAGTAGTGAGCATCCAGATTGGCTATAATCCAAAATTATCTATACTAAAGCAGGTTATTTATCATTTCTTCTGAATATAACCCAGAATTAAAAAAAAAACATGTAAAGGGCTGGAGAGATGGCTCAGTGGTTAAGAGCATTGCCTGCTCTTCCAAAGGTCCTGAGTTCAATTCCCCGTAACCACATGGTGGCTCACAACCATCTGTAATGAGGTCTGGTGCCCTCTTCTGGCCTGTGGACATACAGACAGAATATTGTATACATAATAAATAAAAAATATGTAAAACTATCTGAGATTATTCCAGAAGACTGTTTTCAGGTCACAGCGTAATGAAGTCATAAGAAACTGACTTGATGTTCACATAAATTAGAGTTTGCATGGTAACAGGTGGATCATTTTATTAATTGTAGAAGAAAGAACACACCTGTCACTTGTGTTATTCAGCTTTCTTTTACTACAATGGATACATAAAATCATTATTTCATAAAGAGAATTATTTTTATTTTGATCCACAGTTAAGCAGAGGTATCCATTTATGGTTGGCTGGTACTATTGCCTCAGGGCCTCTGGCAAGGAGGCACACTCTCAATGGAATATGTCATAAAGACAGCATGACCTGAGACATGAATTCTCTATCAAGGACAGACCTTCGATAACTGGAATGGTACACCCTCAGATTTGCCTCTCACAGATTCTAGCACCTTCTAATATCATCACAGGCTGGAGATCAAGCCTTGCAAAGAGACCTCGTTGTAACATCTACAGCTTAGCCTCACTGGGTTAGTGGGGAAGTTCACTCTGAGGTTGAGAAACACATCTAAAGGTAGCAAAGAGACAGAAAATGTCCTACCTAGCAAGGAAAACATCCAAACCAACGAGGTAAAATGTAATGTAGTGAAGGAGTGCAAGGGAGTTTCTGTGGGTAGTATGCAGTTGTCCCAGAGTACTTCTGGAAAAGTCTATTGGTGCCCAAGTGACACGAACATTATAGTTGAAATGCATGGGCAGTGGCATTCTTAACTTGCGTTCAGCCTGGACACTAGCATTTCAAGGAAGACTTGACATGTCACACTTATAAAAAGCAAATTTTGTTCCAGGTCATAGTAGGTTGTCATAACTTTATAAAAGGGAGCCAGTGGCTCTTCAAAGAACTTTGATAATAACATTCCAGCTCAACATTACATGTTCTCTCTTTTTCTCAAAGACCAAGTACATGTTAAATAAGCTATCAACAAGAAAAGCAGAAACTATTATAATACACTGCCATTTGGTCTTATGACTGATGTATTTAAAATTCTGTCCTGAGTAGCCCCTCTTAGAGCAATTAAAAATGACAATTCAGCCATAATAAAAAGGGAAATATTACTAATTGTCTATTTAAATTTTGGTTTTTAGTAACATTATGCAGAGTTGCAAGCACAAAGTCATCTTCATCCTCAGATATAGAAAATCCTTTGAAAGTGATTTAATTATTCTGAAATATTTATAAGCCAATGTAAAACACTTTTCCGGTGAAGTGTATTAATTTGATAATGGTCTATAGAGGCTGTCCTGGCCATCCTTCACCGCTTGACCATGTGCATTATCTGCAGTTGTCTTTTAATAGACCGAGACTAAATTATTAGAAAACAAACGGTATCACTGGGGAGAAAGACTTGTCAGATGCCACTGAGATGCAATACATCAAGCACGCGGTGCTCAGCTTTATCTTGCAGGCTGTTTATTTTCGAGACACACATTAAAAGGAAAGTTTTCAAGCTATCTAACCTGTCCTGGCTTCAAATGAGCAAAGGAATGGGCACTCCCAGCCAGGACAACAATAGAATTAATGAATCTTCGACAACAACATATTAGATAACGGGAAAGGAAGACAAAGCAATGCCTCCTTTCTAGAAGCAAACAATCTTCCCCCAAAGCTCTCAAGGAAAGACGTTTCTGTAACAGCCAGGCCGTGATAGTGGCTTCACATTCTTATAGGAAGAAGATTTTGCAAAAGAGAAATTTAGTGATAGCCCCCTATGTTTAAATCATAGTCTCATGGAGGCAATGCAATTATGGGAATTGGCATCCATGTCTAACAAAACTGCACATACAAAAAAATGATTAATATAATAAGAAACTTGATTTAACAGTGATTGATCATGAATCAAGAGAATTTTTTTGTTAATTACTCATAATTCTAGACTAATTTCCTTTCAGATGAATTTGGTTATGTTCAAGCCTGTGTCATGTCTCTGAATCCATTTTTTTCCCTTGGCAAGCACAAGCCCAGTTCTATGACAGCACCCAGCTCCATCTAATATGAGGGTTATTTCTTTTATTACAGTGAGAGGCTCTGCTGTTTACTTCTATGATGGACACATTATCTTCATGCACTCATCAGACAACATATTTCTTGACTGTTAAAACTACAGTCATTGTTCAGTGTCTCCATCGAGCTATTTTCTGAGGAGATAGAAAATGACAGGATCTTTCCAAAAGTATTCTATTCCCACACACAGTGAGATGTATTCCTTGATTCTGCTGTATAAAATGCTAAAAATTGCTTTAAGGATTTCCTGCACATGTCCTTTGTCAGCATATATTCTTGCCGTTGATTTAAGTTCATTAATAATAACTTTGACCCAGTGACTGCTCCTTAATCTACTGATATTTAGTGACCAGTGGCTACTCTGTAGCTCCCAGCCTCCTTCTCTGGCAGTGGCTGGATGCTCAGGATGCAGCCTGGATGGAATTCTGTTCCCATAGGCACCAGCTCTGTCACTGCTGCTAAAAGTAGCTCTAGCTACCTCTCTGTTGTTCTATTTATCAGTAAGATTTAAAGGATAGGGTAAAAGGCTGCTAGCTCAGAGATGTTGAGTGGCAACTAGATGGCCTACTCTTCGTGCGGGTATCTACCCCAAACCATGTTCTTTCTCTCAGCAGAAACAAAACAACAGAAAAAGTCATGCTACCTTTTATTACTCTGGTGAGTCAGTCATTTCTTCCAAATGCCCTCGGATGCTCTAGGGTTACCTTCTGTCAAGTAGGTGCTAACCCAGACTTCTGACCCAAGATCAATTTTATTCAATTAACACAAATGCAAACTTGGAGCTTACAGTGCGATCAAATATCTCCCAACATCACATTAGGGAAAGAAATAAAACAACACCAACAACAAAAACATTTCCCCTGTCCTTTAACTTGAGTGAGTCTATTTGAATGTTTTCCTTTATATTTCTGCTTCTTCCATTCCCTAACTATTGCTTGAGCCTGAATTTGTGGCCGGCTGAATGTTCTGTTGTAAATCTGTTCCTGTATCTGTGTTTATTAGTATGTCTGTATGTTGTGTCTGTCTCTCACAAAGAGCTTTCCTCTGTCTTTATTGAACAACACAGAAAGTATCACAGGAAGAAGGGATGAGGGATAGTTTACAGAAAATTTTCACAGAGATTTACAAGGCTGTAGGACACTGATTCCAACTGATCCCTGCTGATCCAGAAAACAAGCAACATTACAGACATGGCTTATCAAGAGATCTAAATGTGTTAAACATTTATGAATAATGCTGAACGCATTGATAGAGGATATTAATTTAAGCAGCTTGCTTTCAGCTTCTGTATTTGTTGCTTTCAGGAAATGATTATTAGTAGAAACATGTATTACTTTGGGTCAGGAGCATGGAAGAGTAAATAATATAAGATTATAGTCATCTGTTGACTTAGGCTGTAAAACTTGATTGCATGGAAAATCCAAAGCAAGGAAGGTTGGTTGGTACATTGTTCACTTAAAAGCAGTTAAAAACTAGGCCTGGGTACACAGTGGACAGCACTTTGAAGTCTGCAAGATGTGTTAGTACTCTGTCTGTGAGCCCAGAAAAGTTCAAACCTCTAAGATTGTAAGCGACATTCTTATCCTAATGCACTGGCCGATCCACTGTCTGAAATTTTTCCTCTGAGAAAATGTGAAGATATTTATCAAGATGATGGTGACATTAAACAGGAACAAGTGGGAACAAGAAGCCTTAAAAAGCAAATGTGTTCATTTATTATGGGATGCTTCATTAACTACAAAAACAAAGCAATGAAAATAACATTATATATTTGCTTAGTTGAATATAAATCTTAAATGGACAAATCTAAAGGAAAAATCTGTTTGGCATTTTTTGTTAGAATTCTTTCCATTATGATACAAATACAAGTTCTGAAGTGTGTATATATGCTTAGAGAAAGACTAGTAAACGGTAAGCCATACTGCATATCAGAAATAGAATACTTTTTTTAGTTGTCCTGTGTTCTTAATGATAATCGCATTTACATAAAGCAAAAGATATGTATTCTATGCTGCTTGCTTTTTGTCTTAGGTTAAGAGTATTTTTCTTCAGATCTCACGTCTATGTGAAAAATCCTGATAACTATTTTATTTATATTCCTGGTGAAGAACAGTAGTGTCATTGCTGAACATCTCTGTGCACATGAATGAATTTAGGTGCACGTTTGCATTCAGACTCTGAAAGATGACAATGCTCCTGCTTTTTATTTTCATAGCATTTTCTTCAACATAAGGAATACTTTCATCAAAGGTATTTACAAGTTGTTTCCAAACCTGTCCTCTTAGGAAAACTCTTACCTAACCATGTTACCTGTGAATTTGGCCACCAAACAAGAAACAGCCCTATAAGTTCCTTTAGATGCAGAGACACACGTTCACACACACAGGAACCTCATAAAAACACAAAACTGGAGACACAATGCATATTAAAAGGACAAAAAGAAAGGTTAAAAAAAGGTCATGAGATAAAGAGCCTACAGAACCTCCAAAGATGCAGCTGAATTTACGTTCTGTTGGCAATCTACTGCACTTCAGAGGAGCTTCTTTTCCTAGTGAGACCCCCTTGGAGAAAACTAGCTCTTCATTGTAAGTGATTCTCAATTAGAGATATTATCTGGGTTAGCAGAGGTTTGGGTGATGTATCCCATCTGCTGCAGACCTGCGCAGGCTCTGGATAATTTGTCTACTTGAAGACCCTCATCACAGTCCTCTGGCAGCACAGTGTTTGGTGACTGATGAGAATTGTATTTTGTCACTTATTCTCTTAAATCTGAAAATTATACATAATAAATTATCATTTATTGATACCATAAGTATTTTATAATATTTAATAAAATGTAGTATTAAGATGTGTAGTAAAATTACACATCTTAGTGAATAAAATGTCAAAACTAAATAAAAGAATTGGACTTTTAGTAAATAAATAAACTAATAAATAAAATATACATCTCATAGGAAACTCTGAGATATCAAAGATACTAGACATAGTTCTTTTTCTGTTTTTTTTTTCTTTCTTTCTTTCTTTCTTTCTTTCTTTCTTTCTTTCTTTCTTTTTTTTTTGACAGGGATTCTATATGTAGCTTTGGAGCCTGTCCTGGAACTCTCTCTGTACACAAGGCTGGCCTCAAACTCACAGAGATCTTCCTGCCGCTGCCTGCCAAGTGACAGAAATAGAGGTGTGTGCACCGTCATCACCCAGCTAAGAGCCAAGGCTCTAATTTTCACTTAGATATGTCATGCATTTACTAGAGATAAGACATATATATCACATAAATACTTATGTATATATTTATTAAATTTTACAGAGCATTTTTATTTAAATTATTTCTTTTTGTTTTATGTGTATGTGCCCAAAAGTAAATGTACCACATGAAGAAAGTCCATGGATGTCAGAAGAGGTGTCAAATCCTCTGGAGTTAGAGTGGCTGTTGGTTCTGATTCTCTATGTGGGTTGTGGAAACCGTACCAGGTCCTCTGAAGGACAATGGCACTGGGTTTTGATCCTACTTCATATTCTGGCTTTGTGGGAGCCTAGCCAGTTTGGATGTTTGTTCACCTTCCTAGACATGGATGGAGCGGGGAGGACCTTGGACTTTCCACAGGGCAGGGAACCCTGACTGCTCTTTGGACTGGAGAGGGAGGGGG
>NW_026067938.1:12383281-12407695 GCF_014885135.2 Alexandromys fortis
GGGAGGAGGGGGAGGGAAATGGGAGGCTGGGAGGAGGCTGAAACTTTTTTTTCTCAATAAAAAATTAAAAAAAAAAGAGTGTAAGTCTTCTTAATCATTGAGCCATTGCTCAAGCCTCCAGAATACTATGTAGAAGAGCAATTGCAAAGATTCTGTTTTTTGGAATGAATACAATTCAATATATGCAGTTATGTAATATATTTATAGCAAGAGTGGGTAAGTTAGAAAATTGGTTATTTTAGTTTATTATGGAATGCAGTAAAATCACAGATATAGTAACTGTTTTATACAGGACCTGGAGCAATATTGTATTTTTCTCACATTTCTTACCCTTCTTTAATCAGTATTTTCTATTCTAGGCAAAAACAAAACAAAACAGAAAAGAACCATTTAGATGCCTGTGCCTGATTCCTGTAGCAGCCTGTGTGGACTCTGATGCCAGTGATATATCAAGGAATCCCAGGTTGCACATTGGGATGTATATGGCTCTGAAAAAAAAAAGTGCCTACCTACTTGACCTTGGCTTTATTTCTGCACCGGGAAGACTCCTCTCACCCTTCCTTACTGCTGGTAAAAAGAGTCTTAACCGGCAAATAAAGTATGCCCTTGTACAGTGTTGAAGACACAGTAACTACTGGACTAAACTTAGCACAAATCCTCTTCTTTCTTGCATCATATATATTAACTTGAGTTGTCTATACTACATGAAGAAATACAATTTTTCAATAGAAAAAAAGATCAGGGTGTGTATAAATGATTAAGTACAGAGAGCAAATATATAACTAGCATGTGAGTAGACAAAAGCACAATGCATTATAGAGAATAATTATAGTAGATTGTGGAGTATGTTAAGTATAATGTACTCAGATTCTATTGTAGAACATACAACATTTGTTATAGAATTTGGTATCGTTAGTTCACAAAATGGTCGCTATCAAATTCCTTCTAATTATTTACATAAGTATTCGAATATCTATGTTATCCTGAAACTTGGTCACAAATACTTCATTCTTCAGTGGAAAGCAGTTCAGTGAAAATGTACAGAACTGCCTCTCTTATTGTGAGAATTAGAGTGAGCTTTGAGGCCTAAATCAGACATCTTTCCTCATCAACTCCCTTCTGCGTAACAGGGTGCAGAAAACTGCTGAAGACGAGGCAAGAAGGAGAAAGGATGTGAAGTGGAAAGCTTGGGGGAGTGCTGTGAAATGCTGTCATGACATGGTTACTGCATGAACGTATAAATTCTCAGCAGTCATAATTACCTGAACAGGACCTGTACAAGGTCAAACCAGTCCCAGTTCTAAATAAGTAATCTCCATGGCTCATCGCTCATACTAAGGATGCATTGTGAGTTGATTGCTGATGGAAAAGAAGGAATCAGTTTGGAGGTTGGGCTCACTTGCAGGTTTCTGATTCTCTAGTCAATGTCCCTGCACCCACACATAGGTTGGTAACACTAGTTAGACTTATGTCAATGACAACACAAAAAGGAAGACAAGAAGTTGGGAGGGGGCATTGTTGTTGGCTGTGAAGAACCTGAAAACAACCTAGATGCCCCTCAAAGGAAGAATGGATAAAGAAAGTGTGGAATATGTACGCATTAGAGTACTACTCAGCGGTAAAAAGCAATGACATCTTGAATTTTGCATGCAAATGGATGGGAATAGAAAACACTATACTGAGACAGGTAACCCAGACCCAAAAAGATGAATATGGCATGTACTCACTCATAAGTGGATTCTAGCCATAAATAAAGGACATTTAGCCTATAATATGAGATCCTTTTCTATAAGGAGGAGCCTAGACAATTTCCTGCTTTAAAGTGCTGGAAACAGTAGTAATGGCCAATGAAGAAGAATAGGGGCAGGGGCTGCTAGCTTCTGGCTTCTCTAGGAAGAGAGGACATACTGTGTACATTTAGGATTTTCTGCATGACACCATGTATATACCCGCAATTATTCAATTTGGAACTCTTATCTTCCCCTTTCAGTATTTATATCTAGCTTTTGTGCTTAGCTGCACTTGTGGGATCTCTGGTCTTATGAATACAAGTGAGAAGAAACATTCTTATTTGTTTCAATTACCACAGGAATCTCTCTGTATTTTATGAGTAAATATGATGCATACTGATGATGGTTTTCCTTGTCTGCCTAATTTCTGACTTGCTGAATTTAAAAAAAAAATGAATGACTTAAATTTCACCAAATATTTGCTTTCTCTGTATATTTGAAATGATGTTTATGTTAATTCTTTTAATATGATCACTCATATTTATAGATTTAATATCAAGCTCTTCTCCTCCTTCTCCTCCTCCTTCTTTTTCTTCTCCTTTTTTTTCTTCTTTTTCTGAAATTCCAAGGAAGATTCATACTTTTAGGACCCACTACTCCAAACTTGCCTTGGCCTGTTACCATTTTTATGTATTGCTGAACTTTATTTATTGATGATTTGTATGGGAAATCTTCCCTGATGCTGATATGATTAGCTTCTAATTTTACCGTTTGAGCAATTTTAGTTTGCTATTAAAGTTTTATACCTCTTGAATGAGTGACTGGTCAAATATTTTCTCAAGTTTAAGAGTATAAATGTTATTCCAACACAAGATACCCTGTTGCAAGTAAGGGGGAAATCACCTGCAACAAATAATTTTGTGAGAAGTGTAGAGGGTTATTCTCAATCCATATTTAGTCTTAATTAGCTGTGCTTCTATTTCCTTACACAGATTTCTCTTTTGTCAGTTTTAATAAGTTGAGCTTTATAAAAATGGGTTTATTATACATTATATGAGAAACTAAAGGAAGCAAACATTAGATGGATGTGAGACACTGAGAATATTCATGGACCAAGAGTGGCCAATTCAACTTGGTAAAACCATTTTAGAACACAGATATTTTAATATTTTCCACAAAGTTGGACAAATGCATGCCCTTTGGCACAGAAACTCCACTTCTTAGGTTATATTTTTCAGGACATATGGAAACGTGAACTTGGAGATGTGTGTCAGACATTTAGAATGCTATCATTTGTGATAGGCCCAGTCAAAAAATAAATCAATTGTGAAAAAAAGACTGGTCTAAGGGTTGCATAGCAGATATATCAGTTGTATTTGGGCTTGCCAGAATCACTTATTCTCTGTATTTTTTCCTACTTTTGAACCTCTGTGACAGTCTCTATCTGCTTCTAAAAGAAATTTCTGATACGGAGTGAGCACCACAATTCTCTATGGATGTGAAGGTAGTGTGGGAGTCCCCTCCGTGTGTTGCTTGTGTTGGTTAATGAATAGAGAAACTGCTTTGGCCTGATAGGGCAGATCTTAGGTAAGCAGACAAGACAGAACTGAATTCTGGGAGAAAGAAAGCAAAGTCAGAGGGACAGGTTGGATCCACGGCCGGAGAGAGACATGCTGAAACTTTTCTGGTAGGCTGGTGTATATGACATTTTGAGGATATTGTGTCAGAAACAGCCTTAATTTAAGATTTGCAATAACTTTATAGGGGAGGAAGTGAGTTCCAGAGCAGGGATAAGATTTACAGTAGTTAGGCGGACATCTTTTACTCAATAAAAATGTATTTCTTTAATTTATAATTAGAAGTGAAATTATCACAGAGATGAAAAAGACAAAGTCATCATAAGCATCAATTTTCTTTGTGTCAGTAAGTCATCAAATTCCTTAGGGAGCACTGATGCCTTAGGGAGAACCAATTCCTGAGGGCGTTCATAGGTAGATTAGGCAATTTACACAGAGAGAGTTAAAAAGTTATTCAAAATTTATTCATGACCTCTTAATTTTTTCCACTCAGACATTTCTTTTGAGAAAATTCATAGAATTTTCTTGTACATATAATTATATGAAATAGGTATACAAATCAAAGACTTACTAAATTATAAGAAAACTTTATTTTTCAGCCATTCTTTGGAATGAAAATAATTTTGCCATTTACTAAAGATGAAAAAATGTGCACACTATTGATATGGGCGTGCTTGTTTACTTTCGGAGATTCAATTTTGGCAGAAGTTTTGGTACTCCAGAATCCCAGCATCTTTACTGTTTTCCAGACATTTTCAGCGTTAGAAAATCACTGCTGAGGACACCACTTTGTACAAACACAGAGTACAAAAATGGAAGAACTTATGCCGAAGTTATTTTTGAACTTCTTTAAAGTTCCATCCTAATTCCAAACCAAGATCGATTTTATGAGATTTAACTTTGCTAAACAAACAGCATTGTTTAATATAATTATACACAGTATGATAACTTGGTACTCAAACATGAAGAAACAATAATAAGAAAATATTAAAAGTCGTCATTTTATATAATGAGACAATGTTTCTACAAGAGTAGAAAACTATGGGTGCATGGTAATCACTCTGATTCTCACTACTGGATCCAAAGATACCTTGATTTTACTGCTAAGATTTATTTTCCACAGGAAACTTTTTGATGCTTCCTGTGATATTTCTGTGGCTGAAATAGATACACTTCTGAATATTCAGCATCCATTATTTTTCCTTAATCTTAATCATTGCACCTTGCTGGCAGAATTCAAAGTAAAATCACCATAAATTTTAAAATATACTATGCTTATAACGGCAATGCATATTTATTTGCACCTGGTCTACTACTGTCAAAGTGAGAATTTGTATTGGTCGTCTCTTTACATGCCACAGAAAAGGGCAGCATAGAAAAAGTTTCATTCTTCATATCCAGGGTGTGCTTTAGACTGTCAGAGCCTATTGTGTTGTTAGTATTAGAGAATAAAAATAGTATAACAATTAAAATATGATATTTATAACATGTTCTCTGCATACATATATGAGTTTGTGACCAACCATCTCATGAGAGTTGGTCATGAAATGTGATTCTCTAGAATAACTCATTCTTATATCTTAACTCCAATATTTTTTGTTTTATTAGCAAAATTCATTTATACATAATAATGATTTAATAACATGTCGCATATATGCATCACATACCAGTATTACCTACTCCCACCTCTTTTAGTCCTGCTTCTTCTTTCCCGTCTTTCCTTTTTTCTATGATACCCTAATTAGTGTCACCAAGTTTGCTTACAGAAGCAAGAATGAGGGCCTTCTAGTGGAACTGTGGGCACCTTACTAGTGATTATACTGCTGGTGACAATCTCTCTCCTCTCTCTTAAACAACAGCAAACCAAAACTCAAACTCCTCAGGCATGGGTAGCACTCTAAGATTTCCTCCCTCTTCCATGACATGATGTTTATGGGCTCAATTTTATGTGGATCGTGGATGACTAAACACAAGCAAACGATACACAGGAACCAATTTTTACTAAGTAGAAACACCAGAGTAATATGCTTTGTAAGAAATATAAAACTCCAGTTCCTGGATTTGAACAAGTACTAGATTTATACTCCATGGAGTAACAATTTACAAAAACATGAATATTCTAATAAAGATGTTTGATGGACATCATCGAAGACTAAAAGAGAAAATATTTTCAAATTAACTGTTATCAAAACCAGGATGTAGGACCCAGCAAGCTTCTCTGAAGATATGTCTAGAAAATCGTCTTTTTTTTTCTTTTGGTTTTTTTTTTTTTTTTTTTTTTTGGTTTTTCAAGACGCCTAGGTTGTATATTTGGAGGATTGAAACCAAAATATTTTCAATTTATTTTATTTAGTCTTTGAGAATTTATTTGCTCTATTTTTATTAAGTTTCCTCCACCCATCACCATACTCCTATCAGATTCACCTTCATGACCCCATCTACTTCAATTTTTTGTCCTCTATTTCGAAGATATCCCATTGAGTCAAATTTATGTTGCCCATATACTCATAGATGTGTGACCGTATGCCACAACATTTTTAATCAACCAGCGGCCACACATTTAAAGAAAGAAAATGAACTCTCTTATTGGGAGTCTTGTGAGGGGATGATCTGGCAATATTGGAACTCAATGAACATGGATGGGCATTTGGCAAAGCCATGTCTGAGTAAGCCTTAGAGAGGAAAGCCCTGAGGACTATGTGTCCTGAAGACATCAGACTCTGATTTAGCGTAGCTCTGTTTGTTGCCTTCATGGTCACCACATCCCTTAATCTATGGATTGTATGGAAACTCTCAAGGGGTTTCCAGGCCTTCACTGGGCAGTGTTACTGGTACTTACAATAATATTGATCAACTTTTTTCAAGCATTACTGATGAAGCAGATTAATGATTCAACAACCACCCTTAGAAAGAATTTAGACATGTAGAATAGTTAATGAGGTTAGGCTAAGGTGTTTTAAAAAATATCTTTGAGGTAGAAAATCTTGGAAAATAATTTAAAGTTTAGAAATGCACACTTTTAATAATTGAACAAGGGACTATTAAATTCAGGGAACAGGAGCAATGACTGTCTGGCTATTGCTGGCTGACTTTTCTTACTAGGATGGATTGGTGATCAAAAGTGATGATTAGTACTCAATTCTTCCCTCAGCTTCCTGATATGATTTAATAAAATACTGTTGATTTAATAGGTATGCACCCTGAGGTGAGGATTTCAAGTAGAGATGACTGATTATTTTATATATATTAATATTTTATTTGTGATTCTTTTAAGATTTTTATAAGATTATCTTCTAAGATAAGAAATAATCAATACATGAAGTAGGATCAAAACCCCTTGCCATTGACCTTGGCTTCTCATCAGTCCTCATTGTTCGCCATGATCAGAGAGTCCGGTTTTATCCCATGCTGTTTCAGTCACAGTCCAGCTGGCTTTGGTGAGCTCACAATAGATCAGCCCCACTGTCTCAGTGGATGTTCACCTTCCTAGACATGGACGGAGGGGGGAGGACCTTGGACTTCCCACAGGGCAGGGAACCATGACTGCTCTTTGGATAGGAGATGGAGGGGGAGAAGAGAGGGGGGAGGGGAAGAAGAGTGGGGGGAGGGGGAGGGAAATGGGAGGCTGGGAGGAGGCGGAAACTTTTTTTTCTTATTCTCAATAAAATAAAAAAAAGAAATAATCAATATTTTCTTTGAACCACAAAATGCAGCCTGCCAGTAAAAGAACTGGGTTAGAAAAATACCTTGCTTGCTTACACTCTGCTAATCTATAACAAACTACTAGGGCATGAATGTATGTGGGTTTGTGGGAATAATTTTTTTACACCTGTAGTACTTATAACATTTAATCATATAAGGGATATGGAAAACATATCATTGTTTCATTGTAATTATTCACTTAAAATAGAATGTAATCACAATGTAATTTTTTACTGCTTAAAGAATTTTGCTGGGGCATAGGAGTTGTAAGGAAAAAATAAAGACACATAAAGATACATCTTAACACAGAGGTAAGAAAAAAATCTAACCTAAAGAGATGATAGAAAGATACTGAAGGTGCGTGTGTGAGAGAGAGAAACAAAGAGACAGAGAGACAGAGACAGAGAGAATGTGTATGTTTTCTCCCTTTTTTCACTGGCCCCAGAGAAGTAAATTTTACTATCACAGACAAAAATGTCAAATTGAGTGTGGTGTGGGATTCCCCTCTGTGTGCTGTGATTACCATTAATGAATAAAATAAAACATTTTGGACCTATAGCAGGGCAGAACTTAGCTAGGTGGGGAAAACTAAACTGAATGCTGGGAGAAGGAAGGCAAAGTGAGGGAGAAGCCATGTAGCCCTACTGGAGACAGATGCCAGAATTTTACCCATTAAGCCACAGCCATGTAGTAATACACAGATGACTAGAAATAGGTTAAATTAAGATATGAGTTAGCCAATAAGAAGCTAGAGCTAATGGGCCAAACAGTGTTTTAAATATTATAGTTTCTGTGTGATTATTTCAGGTCTGAGCTGTCGAGTGGCCAGGAAATAAACAAGTGACCTCCAGCAACATGAGTGATTAGTTCTTGGCTGCTGTGGCTCCCCCTCCATTCCTGAGCTGCTGAAGGCCCGTCCTTACTGCCAATAGCACTCTCTAGTACAGCGATCATCAACTGTCCATAGATGCTCAGGTAACAGTGGAAACCTATAAGACTGCTGCTGCTCCACAGCATGGTGTGGCTAGTCTAACCTCGTCTGGTCTCTACAGGCAGCAACAGCCCTTCTGAATTCATGTCCTGATGATGATGCTTCTCTCAGGTCCTCCCTGACTTCAGGCTCTTACAATCTTCCCTCCCATCCTCTTTAATGGTACCCAAGCCTTGGGGACAAGGGTTTGTAAATGTCTCATCTGTGGCTGAGCACTCCACTGAAATTTATTTTCTGCATGTCAATCTGTTTTAAGTTTCTTGTTAATCACAGAATGCTACACAAATAAAATTATCCTAAGAAGTCTGAGAGCCATATAGATTTTCCACCAATTTTATTAAAGGTCTAAAATTGGTGTAGTTCTCTCATATGATCAGTTCCTTTCTGGTAAAGCACAAAGATAAGCCATGGCTGTATGAATCTATAAAACATCTAAAATATAACTTAAATAAAATGAAAGTAATTTTAGACAGATGAAGACTATGTGACTGCTGTAGCTTGAACAAATAATATGTTATAAATTTATGTCATAATTATTGTTTTTGTGTGTAGTCATTCTTATTAATATATATTGAGAGTTCAGGTATATAAATAAAAGTTATATTCTTAAAATTAAAGTATTCAGTATTAAAAGTAAACATTAAACATTGATAAACAATTTAGAGCTGTGAAAGTGAGAAGATAGAAACTATGTCACAATATAGGACTTAAGCAAAACTATTTTATATTTAATTTCTATAGTAAAAGAGCTGGCTAACTAACTCATTATGGCAGAAACACGTAAAATCATTCATTTATTTTCCCTGAGATTTTACCAGACGGTGAAGAAGCTAAAGGTCACGAAACCACTGGGTTCCTTGGACTGCAGACCTGTCAACAGCAGGTGATGACCATGCCCAGGCCTCCATGGGTTCATATCACAGACTCCCCTTTCACCTTTTTTTTCCATGAACTGGGAGTAGAACAATGCAAATCAAATTGTCAGTGTGTCCGTGCCATTTTTTCATTGTTAATGTGGTTGTTACAGTTACAGAGAAGAAGACCTTATATCACATAAAACACTTTTGTGTTACTTTCAACTAATGCTTTGTTTGTTTTGGAAGTCAGTTCATCTTAAATTAATATAGACAGACCAGAGAGCAATTGAAACTGGAATTTTGTCCAATTGCCAATTAATCAGGTGTTAAAAGCTCTTGAGCAGAGAATTGGCAAATGTTTAAGTCAGAGCAAGGAGCAGGGCTCCTTTGTCATATAAATGACGACATTTTTTCTCAAAGGAAAAAGTCATAGAAAATGAATAGACATTATGATCACATTGCCCAGATCATTTAATTTTGTTTTTCTTCTCTTCTGAAATCTGTCATAGAACAAGGAGATGACATCAGGTGATGTGCACTACTCCTTGTAAGTTAACCATTTGTATGACTTAGTGATTCTTGCAGAATGCGGCTTACCTTTTCTTTTGATGCCTTGAAACTGACACCTTGCCTCAGCCACAGATATTTGTGCTCTAGGCTTCTCTTTGTATTACAGAGTCTTAGGTTCAGCAAGGAGCTTGCTCCCAAATCAAGCAGAAAGCCTCTGTCAGTTGGGTTCTGTATGGTTACAGAAGCATATTGATGTTGACAATATCCACAGGCACAACGGACACTTTTAGCAAAACGAGGTACCGCACTTACATAGCTGTATTCTTAACGCAGTTGGCAATGCAACTTGTATACTACCTTAAGCAGTCTTTGCCTGGCATTAAATTCTGTTTTCAGATAAGCATATGGATTTATGTCTGGTACAACTACAGCACACTGAGCTTCACTTTTCTCCTGAATATTTGGAGATGAAGGAATTATGTCAAGTGTTTTCATTCTTTCATTGATATGCGAACAATGACATCATTATAATCCTACTAAAATGCTAGCTGGACATGAGTTTCATAAAGTTTAGAAAGCCCAGCTTCAGATTCATTTATTATATAGTGGGCTAATTGAAATAAAAGATTTGCACAAATTCATGTAAAATTACAACGATTGCAATGTGCAAGGAGCTACATGAGACAGACTGCAGACCGTATTAAATTGACTTTAAACACAAATTACATCTATCTTAAGAAAATCACATTTATTAGATTGCCTGGCTCTCTAAAGATGCATTTTTGTCTTATTAAATATTGACTAGATACACGTTGTTATGTTTTTTTTCACGTTGTTATGTTTAACTTTTGTAGAGACCTGATATAATACAGAAAAGAGTGAGTCTGATTTATTTAGACATATTCGGATCTTTCATCTCATCGGATTTGAATGGACCTCTCAAATAAAGGCTATTCTTTCTGTTTATTGAACAGCACAGAAAACATTGCATCAAAAAAGAATGAGGACTTTTATTCTTAGTCAGTCTTTGACAGGAGTCTCACGAGGGAGGAAATTTGTTTGAGGCCCTATTGACTCAGAATAGCTCACAAAGCCGCAATCAGAGGTTTTCATTCATCTATACCCACATGTTATTTTAAACATTTTTTGGGGGGGTATTGTTTTCAACTTCTTGCTGTTTTCAGTGAATCACCTTAGCTAGCTACCATATCTTACACATACACACACACACACACACACACACACACACACACACACACACACAAACACACTGTTCTGAATCAGGGGCATGAGTGGGCCAAAAAGGAAAACAAGAAGTGTGGTACATCATGGAGTCTAAATCATAGTTAAATTGGTTACAATGCAATAATTATTAAAGATAAGTTAATTCTGAACAGGTTGAACGTGCAGCATGCAAGCAGAATGCAATCATTGTTATTAATGGTATCAAAACACTATTAACTTGGTTGAAGGGTGGATGAAAGATCAATTGATAAAGGCAAGTTTCAAAACCCCCTTTTTTTTCAGAAAATTGATTCTCACAGAGACTGTGTATGACTTCAGAGTCATAAACATTTGCATGGACACTATTCTGATTTAGAAACAGAATTTACTGTTATCTTTTAAGCCTTTGTATGTGCTTGCCTTTTCCCATCAACCTGTCTTTCGCTTGGGTGGAACCTCTGTCTCGGTGTTCATAGCGTCATTTCTTTGTCATTAACTTTGCGTCATATGACTGTAGTCTTACCTATTACGGAAATATTTGAGTGAGAAATTAAATATAGAAAAATTGATAACAGGCTTATACAGAGAGGGCTTAGCTGCCAACAAAGGAAGACAGGCAGTGATGTCCAACAGCTAACAAATGCAAACAGATTTTTGTCTCCGTAAATGTAATCACAGTCTTCTTTGTTCTTCCTCCCAAAGATTACCATCGCTGAACCTTGAGGCCTCTGATAGTTATGGGCTGTGCTCTTCTTCTGCTTGCTGCTGTTATGTCCCAGCTTCTGTGCATTCATTAAATGTAAGATGTTATGGAGACTGGCAATATGTTCTGCCTTGTAGCCTTCTGGGGCTCCTGTTGCCCACCCTGTCTAAAGGAATTTCATTTTACCTGCAGCACAGCAGGTGCTCTGCTTCCTTTTGGCATTTATCCTCCACACATTAGCAAAAGTTCTGTATTTCAAGGGAATAAAAAAAATCCAATTTACTGCTAAAAGAAAGGCTCAGTTCCAGGAATGCATTTGTAGATAATCTACCTGCGTGTTAAACTATCACTGTCTTGATTGATGCTTACAGAACACTCGTGTTTTTCCCCGTCATCTGCATCATAGCTGTACCGGAGACTCACGGCACTAATGAGCAAAAACGGCATTTTTCTCATGAGTAGTTGAGCAATTTCTATTAATCAAGACACAAGATGAGCTGAAAGAGGAAGGATGAGAACATGTGCAATTATATCATGTATCTTCCTGAAGTCATAAAATGGTATACATGTGAGACAAAAGGATGCGAGGATTACAAAGTGAACTTGTCAAGTTGATAGAGATACAAATGAACGTAGTAATAAAACCTCATGTTTCACTTTAGTGTACTTGGATTTTTTTCTTTAGAATGGCTATAGCAGCAATGTCTTCTTCATAGACTTCTTGAAAATAAGTTACCACACTTTATACAAGCACAGCATCTGTATTTGTAGCTATAATATACAACACGGGGTATTTTGCTGTTTTATTTTGTAACTTAGAGCAACAAGGATAGAAATGTTTAGAAAGGAGAATACTAACCATAACATTTTTATGTAATAAACATTAAGTGCTATTACATAGCAATCATACATTTAATAGAATGGCTATGGTAAGTAATTAAGATTTAGGTACAAAATCCATATATTCATTATATGTATTATATGTCTCCTTATGTTCAATCCTATTTTCATTATAATTAACTCAGATCTATTTACCATTTACTATATCCTTGAATGCCCATTAAATAAATGTAACATTACCATTTTATTAAAAAGTGAAAGGGTAGTTAAAAAAAAAACTTTGCATAATCATAAAAGACATTAGCAGGATTTAAATAAAAGCCATTCAGAATGTAAGTATCATTGTTTAGAAAAAATCTCCCAGCAGACTTGAGTAGTGTAACTCAATAGCTCAATTTGTATAAGTTTTATTGCCAAAATAAAATAAAAGAATAAGAGAGTTATAGAAATGAACAAGGAAAGAACACTAAGCTGAGCTTAACTGACCTTATAATAGTCTGATTTATTTTTCTGTAAACAAAATTGAGGCAGATATTAGTGAGCACGAAGCATGGTTTTAAGATGCAGCGAATATACAGAGCTTCAAAAGTTTGTTTGCAAATTTAAGCCCAACTGAGTGGATCCAGCACTTCCCTAAGCCAAAGCAAACTGAAAGTGGAGGTTAATGTGGAAGGAGGTGAAAACCATACAGAAATTTCCAATGTCCTCCACTGGACGAAGAAATCATTCTCACAATGCCATTGTGACATAATGTTTCCTTCAGTGCACTACGAATGAACTGCTTGTTGGCAGTTCCTAAAAAATAAACAATATTCATAAAAACATTCACACTAATTTTGTTAACTCATTTATTTTTCAAAAGCATGTATCAGTTATCATATTTTGGGTAGTTGAGCTTAAAATGTCATATTTAGATAGATGGAAACATTTTCATTTTTGTATATTTTGCACAGTAACTTTTCATTTGGGGTTGAAATTAAGTCAAGAGAATAATGTGATAAACCTTTTGATGGTTTGAAAACTTTCTAGTCATATTCTTTTTCAAAAATTCCCTTTTTAAAACCCCAACAAAATAAAGATTAGCTTTATTCATATTTTCCTGAATCTTTGACATGCTAGCATTTCTTTTCTTTCTGCATGGCTTCTGCTTTGTTTCTTCGCAGAAAAATATTTTAACAGTTATTCATTTTTATTATTTTATTTTTATTTATTTTATTTTATGTTTTCTTATTTAAGCAAATTTTTCATTTGTTTAAATGAAGAGGAATTTCAGGAGGGGAAAATAATTTCATAACACATTTTGCGACAAATTTTTAATTTAAAAAATTATTTTAAAAAACCAGTATCCTTTCTGTTTAACTCACCTGCCCAGGCTCTCATTTTAACTTCACCTCCCCACAGTTTTAATATCTGGAATTTATATTATACCTGCGCCGTTTTCAGATCTGTTTGCTCATTCCTCATAATCTGTAGCTTACGTTTCTTCAGGCATTAGAATGAATAATTATACTTTTCAGAAACTCTGAGGCTTCTGACAGTTTCTTTGCCAGTGTCTGTGTCCTATCCAGTTCATTGCTTGCGTAGCTGCTTTATCTTGTATCACACTTCCCTGTTTTTTTTTTTTCTAATACATACACATACTTGCACTTGCTGGCTTCCAGTCTGCATGCTAATGAGAAACTCCTGCAGATGATATCTATCCATTTTGCTGAGAGTCCGGATCTTTCAAATTGAAACACCAAAAAGGAAAATGGCAACACACTGCCCTCCCTGAACACATAGGATAATGTGAAAGTTCAGGGCTGGTACTCACATAGGTCACTCAAATAAGGCAAATAGTGACACAAGGCACAGTGTTTTAATCTGAGCATTATACATATAGCTGATTATCAAACTGTTTTCTAGATTTATTTCACATTATGACCAAGTGTAGTGTTGTTTGTGCGTGTGTGTGCCATTTATATTATGATGGAGAAAAGTTGGGATTCTTCAAGATTTTCTTGTCTATATGGTAGAGACTAAATGAAGGTAGTCTGTGCTTCATCTGTTAGGAAGAAATAATACCCTTAGTATATAAAAGCATAAGATCAAGGTCTGTATGAACCACTTGTCTCAGGTTGAAGACTGTTCTGATATGGTAAATCTAAAAGATGAATCTAGTGACTTTTCTTGATTTTCACTTCCTCATTGCCCCATTGTGCAAGTTAGTTTTTTTAAATTTCTTTTATTTTTTGAGATTATTATATAAATCACGAGATTTGCCTCTTCCCCTTCCTCCCTCATACCTTCCATATACCCTTTCTTGCTCTCTTTCAAATTCTTAGTCCTTTTTTGTTAATTATTGTTGCATTAATATATGTATATGTTTCTAAATATAACCTGCTCGATCTGTATGTTGTTACTTCTATGAATGTTTTCAGGACTGACTGTTTGGTATTGGATAGCCAACTGATGTGTTCTTCCCTGGGGAATACTATTTCTTTTACATAAAAATAACCTTATATAACAGAGTGCATACGAATATATGCAAATACGGTATGCTAAATAAGCCTGAAAGTACGAAGTGCTATGTTATTCAGTGACTTGGACTTAGAACAAGCAAAAAAAAAAAAAAAAAAAAAGGGAAGGCAAATTAAAGCCATCCAATATTTTTAATAAAGATTTTTTTAATCCTGTTAATATCATACCTTTACACACATGAAGTAGAAAACTATCTTTACAAAAATAAAAACAATGAATTTTTAGTAAAGTAAAATTGCATCATTTTCGAAATGTGAAGATGAGAACATGCTATCACTTTTTACTGCCTAGTTATACGCTCTACAGAAATGGTTGTACATTTCATAAAAAAGACACATAAAATAATCTTTTTAGATTCTCATGAATAATGATCTAAAATAGTTCAAATGATTGTTAAGAAGAGGACAGCTAACTAGACCTGGGAAAATTTAGAGAATGAACAATAATTAGCAGAATAGACAGAATGAGTTGAGATGGGTTTGATAGGAGTACATATGATCTCAGCTTGGGAGTTACAGATAGGAAGACCTGGAGTGAGGTTAGCCTGAGACCCATGAGTCGTTAGGAAGAGGAGGAATGTCAGAGAAGAAATGGAGTACAGTAATAGATAGTAACTGGAGATGGTTATAGAAAGAAAATGTTAATGGAAAGAGAAAATTCTCACAGAAGGCACAAAGCAGCTTCATTTAGAGATAATAAATAAACTCAATGGAATAATTGTAAAAAGTAAAAAGTAAATTAGAAACAACTATTGTGTAATATCGTTAATTAAGTTACAAAAAGAATAGGTTCCATCAACACAAAAGGGAGGTTAATAGGACAAAGTGGTACATATGAAAAACTTAAAAAATGATTGTAGATTGTACGTCTGAACCTGAATAGTGGCTGTGCATATGTTTTGCGATCCTGAACATTAAAAGCTTTCACATAAGTTAAAAATGCTAGCCTATTTTACATGCTCAGAGGTTCAGAGAGCAGCACACCAAAAGCGGGGCGAAAAGTAAGAGCCGGTAGGTAAGAATGAGTGCGGATAAATGGTGTCCTCTGGACAGGAGGTGGATGCTGCTCATAAGCTCATAGAAGTGGTTACTTATACGCGATCTGTATAAAACTAAGCCAGTTAGTAATTCTAGCACAGATAGCATAGGGACATCCTTCCTAGCTGAACAACTATCCTCAGTTGATGGTTGATATGGCTTGGACAGTCACTTTTCTTTGAAGGAATATGGCCACTGGCAGGTTACAGAGACCCCAGTGGAGGGCGCCAACCTCTTGTGCATTTGAGCAGCACTAATTTGCCTCTTCAAAATTCGCAAAAAAAAAAAAAAAAGGAGAAGAGTGGATAAGAGAAAAGAGAGAAGAAGAGGGGAGGGAAGGGGAAGGGGAGGAGAGGGGAGGAGAGGAGAGGGGAGGGGAGGGGAGGGGAGGAGAGGAGAGGAGAGGAGAGGAGAGGAGAGGAGAGGAGAGGAGAGGAGAGGAGAGGAGAGGAGAAGAGAGGAGAGGAGAGAGGATGGAGCTGAGAAGGAGATGTCTTGAGGGAAATCTGAGGAGAATGAAGGCGTGGGACATGTATGTGATCAACAAATATATGGGCATGAAATTTTCAAAGTAGAAAAAACAATGTTTAGAAACTATGTTTCACTAAAGACATGGCTCAGTCATTAAGACTTGTTTCTGCACGAGACTCAAGACTGGATTTCAGATCCCAACACCTACAAAAAAAGTTGAAAATTTTCCCTGGCATGCTTATATTCCTATCATTGGGTTGAAGGAGCAGAGCCAGGAAGTCTTCTAAGGCCGGCAGAGACCAGACTAGAAAAACAAGACAAAATAAATCAAAATCACAAACTACCTTCACATGGAATAAAGACCTTGATCCTCCCTCAAAGGAAAAGGAAGTGTGTGAGAGAGAATACCTACTCCAATTTTTTTTCTGTTTCATGATTAAAAAAACTGAACAAACTAAGATGGGTTCAGAGGAGTGTTTATTTGCCTTCAGATCTCAATTATAGTATCTCACAGGGGAAATTAAAGGTAGGAATCCAAGGCAGAAAACCGGAGACAAGAACTGAAGTGGAAAACTATAGGAATGCATCTTGCTGGCTCACTGTCCGTGGACTATTCCATGGCTTATTTTCTTTGCTTTCATATACAGCCCAGGGCCAGCTGCTCAGGACTGACGCTTTCCACAGTGAGTTGGCCCCTCCACATCAATCACTAATTTTAAAAAAAATGCCCACAGATGAGTCCTCAGGCCAACCTAATGGAGGCAATTCTTCATTTGACATCTCCTCTTCCCTGACACTAGTTTGTGTCAGGTTCTCCAAACCAAAACATCTCATATGCTCTTCTGAACTCTCCACACATATACAGAAAAATACACACACACACACACACATACACACACAACACACACACTATACATATACAGACAATTCAAGCGCATAAAAATACAAGTTTATGCCCATCAGCTCTTTCATAAAATAGAGACAATTCTTTAGAAATCTGATAAGTGCCATTAAGCATAAGGAATTTAATTCATGCACAGGACAATCCAATATAGTATGTAATCTGCATTTCAGTAGTTCCTCAATCACGCATTTATTATTTCTAAGATCATCTTTATTTCATGTGTATATAGGAGGGCCTTCATGCATGTTTGTGCACTAACATGTGCATGCCTAGTGTCCACAGAGAGCAGAAGATTGGTGCCAGTCTCATGGAACTCGACTTCCAGGTGTTTTTGAACCACCACATGCATGAAAGGAGCTGAATCTGTGTCCTCGGCAAGAGCAGCGAGGGCTCTGGACCAGAGTCATCACTCCAGCGTCTTTTGTTCATATTTATGAGTGGTTATTCCATTTTAATCTACACAAACCTTTTATTCCCATTTCTTCATTATATAGTTTACTTTACAAAATGTCAAGTGTGCTCATCAAATCTTCTTGTGTAACAAATGTCTAGCTAGCATCTGAGGAGGCTTGTAATGAATATTGTTTGCATGTTTATATAAACAAGGTGATGAAAACACTGTACAATACATTCATCCTATAATTCTGACCGCTTGTAGCTCTGTGTAGGGTTTTAAAGCTCAAATATTATCATATCTGTTTTTGAGTGTGCCCATCATCATCCTATAAGTACACTGTAGTTCAGGTTCAAAGGTGTGTGGTTTATAGAGCTCCTGCTGAGCAAAGCACTATTATCCAGCCACACACTCATTAGTCTGTGAAAAATAAACATCTTGCTTATGCCGCTGATTCTGTAGCTGACCATACACACATTGGTTCTGCACTTATGAAGATAATTTTAGAACAAAAGTAATTTAAATGGAAACAATTGAATTAAGATGAAAAGTTCCTTAGTGCAATGGGGAAAAAATCAATGAAACTTAAAAAAATTTAAGGTTTGGAAGACTTTTTTTATTAAATGGTCAGAAATTCCAACAATATGATCATTTAAAGAAGACTACAGCACTGGGCAGAGCTTCTTCTCACCCTCTCTTTCTCCAGAAACCATTCCCTAGTCTCCTGTAATATAACACCAGTTTCAACTTTCCCTCACTCCTTCCCACGTCTCCTGTACATCCTACATACCATTCCCTTCTACCCTCCCTGTTCACACTCGCTGCTATAACCCAGCCCTAACTCCAGCAGCCACCCTCTGCTCAACCACATACTATGTCTGGCAGAAACCTAGGAAGTTTTCCTGCAGACTTTCTCCATCTCTATTCGCCCAGAACCAATCCCCCAGCCTCCTCCCTAGTGCTACAACAGAACATTAGCTTCAGTTTTCCCTCGGTCCTGTCCACATCTGTGGCTACCACAGACCTTCGCCTTCAAAACCCTGTTCCCTAACTTGTTTCTTTGTCCCAGAACCGAGCTCTGTTGGGACCAATTGAGTCCTGGCCTTCAGCTGCTCTTCCCAGTCTAGAGCCTTCTAATTGAAGTTACTAGAAGCTGTGCCTAGCCTAGAGGATCAGAGGATGGGATTTTCACCTGTTGGCCATTGACTGCAGGGTATTTAAGCCTCCATGGTGCTATTAAAGAAGGGCTTTTGTACCAGCGATTGGAGGTCCGTGTGTTGGTCTGTCTGCGTGTGTTTCCTCAACCTCCAGCCCCTTGCCCGAAGCTCGCCAACTGGGTTCTAGAGCATAGAGCACAGATGGGGAGGGGGTTGCACGACGAAGCTCCAGCAGGCATTCCCTGCTAACCCAAGGGCTGTGCCTCTGAGAGCAACAAGAAGACTGAAAGCAGACCAACATCTTGTTTAGTGCTTCTGAGATCCAGGCGCTCCCAGTTTCATCTCCAAGTCTGTAGCAGGAAACCTACTTTTGTCTCCATTTCCTCTCTGACCACAGATCCAATGGATCACAAAAAAATTCTCCTCCAACCTTCCTTCCTCCAACTCCATCTCAGTTACTCAGCCTCCAACTTCCCAGTGAGCATTCTAGCAGAACAGGCTGGAAATAGGCAACACACAACCATTGCACTCTCAAAATCCAGTTAGGAAACAAAAACGAAGAAAAAATATCTTCCCAACAAAGACAAATTCAGAAATCACCACCTAGATCTTTAATCATCCCAAACACAGATGCTAAGATACCCATGTAAAAGCACAATCAATAATAGCCAGGACAATATGTCCTCAATAGATCTTGGTGATCCTACTACAAAAGGCCCTGATTTTTCCAACACTGCTGAAGCATAAGAAAAAGACTTTAAACACCATTTATGAATATGATAGATGTCCCTAAGGAGGAAATGAATGATTCCCTTAGATATATCCAGAAAGACACAAGCAGTGTAAAGACATAAAACTATTCAAGACCTGAAATTGGAAATACAATTGATAAAGAAAACTCAAACTAGGGGGATGCTGGAAATTAAAATTTTGGGAATTTGAACAGTAACTACAAGGCATTCTTCACCAACAGAACACGAGAGATGGAAGAGAGATCTTCAGGCATTGAAGATGTGATAGAAGAAATGGATACATACATCAAAGAAAATGTTGAATAAAAACAAAACAAAACATGACACAAACATCCAGGAAATCTAGGACACTATGAAAAGGTCAAACATAATAATAATATGTATAGAAGAAGTAGAAGAAGAAGCACAGCTCAAAAATACGAAAAATGTCTTCAACAAAATCACAGAAGAAAATTTTCTTAATGAAGGGGGTGCCTATAGAGGTAGAAGAAGCAGATTAGACCAGAAAATAAAGTTCCCTCAACATACAAAAATGAAAATATTAGACATCCAGTTAAACAAAGCATACTAAAACCTGTAAAGGAAAAAGACCAGGTAAAAAGCACATCTATTAGAATTAAACCTGACTACTAAATAGAGACTCTAAAAGACAGAAAAGCCTGGATAAATGTGTTGCAGACTCTAAGAGACTACAAATGCCATCCCAGACTACTATACACAGTAAAACTTTCAGTTACCATAGTTGAAAAAAAATAAGATATTCTATGATAAAGTTAAATTTAAACTTTGTTTGTTTATAAATTCAGCCATACAAAAGCTGATAAAAGGAAATCTCCAACCTAAGGAGGTAAACTATGCACATGAATACACAGGAAATAAATATTTTCTTACGAGCAAAATCAAAAGAATGGAAACACACACACACACACACGTGACCACCAATACCAACAATAATACCAACAAAATATCGGGAATCAACAATTATTGGTTATTGATATTTTTCAATATCAATAGTCTCAATTCCCAAATAAAAAGAAACAAACTAACAGAATGGATGTAAAAAGTGAATCCAGTCTTTTATTGTGTCCAAGGCACACACTTTAACATCAAAGATAGATATTAACTCAGGGTACAGAACTGAAAAATGATTTTTAAAACAAATGGACTTAAGAAGTAAGCTGGAATAGCCATTTTAATAACTATCAAAACAGACTTCAAACCAAAATAATCAAAAGAGATGGGGAAGAACAATAAATAGCAGAGTCAATGGGGGGACATAACAAGAGACACTGAGGAAAATCCAAAAATTACACACATATGGGCATCTGATTTTGGTAAATAAGTCAGAAATATACACTAGAATAATAAAATCATCTTCAACAGATGGTGCTAGTCAAACTAGATGTATGCACAGAAGAAGGATAAAAACATATACATATTTGTATCCTTCCACAAGACTCAAGTTCGAGTAAAAGACCTCAATATAAAACTAGGTACACTGAACCTGTTAGAAAAAAAGGGGAATAGCCTTGAATGCATTGACACAGGAGATAACTTCCTCAATAGAACACTGATAGCAGAGGTACTAAGATCAACAATTAATAAATGGGACCTTATGAAAGTGAAAAGCTTCCGTATGGCAAAGGACACCACCTACTGGACAAAGTGGCAAATTACAAAGTAGGAAAAGATTTTCATCAACTCCATGTCTGATAGAGGACTAATATCCAAAATATATAAAGAACTCAAGAAACTAGAAATAAAAAGTTCAGTTTAAAAATGGATCACAGATCTACCCAGATAATTCATGACAGAAGAATGTCAAATGGCTGAGAAACACTTAAAGAAATGTTCAACATCTTTAGACATCAGGGAAATGCAAATCAAAATGACTTTGAGATTCCATCTTACACCTGTCAAAATGGTTAAGACCCTCAGGTCAAGCTCTGGGAGTCCAGTTAAATAGAAAGAAGAGGGATTATATGAGAGGGGGAATATGGGGGTCAAGATCATGATGGGGGAACCCACAAAGACAGCTGACCCAAGCTAGTAGGAGCTAGCTCACAGTCTCTGGATTGACAGCTGTCGAGCCTGCATGAAACTGAACTAAACCCTATTTTATGTGGATGACTGTTGTGTGTCTTAGTCTATTTGTGTAACCCCTGGAAGGATGTGTATACCAGGTGTACGCCATAGCTTTTTGGAACCCTTTCTATATAGTAGGATGCCTTGCTCAGCCTCAATGCAGGGGTAAGGGTCTTGGTCCTGTCTCATTTGAACATGCCAAATGAGACTTTATTGACTTTATTGACTCTCTATGGGATGTCTTACTCTTTCTTAGGAGTGGATGGGGAGTGGGTTGGAAGGAAGTAGGAGGAAGAGAGAGGAGGGGAAGGGGGGAAACTGTGATTGGTCTATAAAACAAAAAGAAAATTAAAAAAAAAGAATGGCAAAGATCAATACGCAAGTGCTAGTTCATGTTGATGAGGATATGGACCAACGGGAGTACTTCATGTCCTTACCATATTGCTGGTGAGAGTTTGAACTTGTAAAGCCACCATGAAAATAAATATGTTGGTTCCTCAGAAAATTGGAAATCAATCTACCTCAAGACTCAGGTATACAACCACTGTCCTTATACACAAAGGATGCTCCATTCTACCATTAGGACACTCTTTCAACCATGCTTACCTCTGGTTTTATTCATATTAGTCAGAAACCGCAAACAACCTAGATGTCCCTAAACAGAATAAATGGAAGAATGGATAAAGAAATTGTGGAACATTTGCACAATAGCTTATTAATCTATTATTAAAATATGACATCATGGAATTTGTAGGCAAATGAATATAACTGGAAAAATCATTCTAAGTGAAGTAACAGACCCACAAGGATAAATATGGTATGTATTTACTTTTAAGAGGATATTGGCAATAAAGTAAATGACAACCAAGATAGACTGTAGACCCAGAGAGGTTAGATGAAGAGGAGGTGGGATTGGTGGGGGGGGCAGGAAACAGGGAATTCCCTGGGAATGGGAAATAGCATAGATTTTTATAGGCAGACTGCACGCAGGTGAGGATGGCATCAGGGATGGAGATCAGGTGGTGGGAATTCCGTGAGAGTGAGAGTGTAGAGGAAGAAGTTTGAAATTGGGGAGACATTTGTGAGATGGGGTGGAAATCCAGTGCAGTGTAAACTTCCTAGAATCTATGAAAGCGATCTCAACTGGACAACTTTTGTAACTAGCAAAGATGGATATGAGCTCACAAAGACTGAGGCAGCAAGCACAGGGCCGACACAGATCTGAACCAAGTCCTCTGTGTATATACTGTGTCTATTAGCTTAGTATTATTATGGGCATCTTGACTGTGAGAACAAGTGTGCCTCTGGTTCTTGTGCCTGCTCTTGGGACTCTTTTCCTCCTGTTGGGTGGACATGTCCAACTTTGATGTGATAGTTTTTACTTCTTATTATAGTTTATTTTGTTGTTATCTCTTAGAAGCCTGTTTTTGTCTAATGAGATACAGAAAGAGAATAGATTCAGAGGGTAGGGGAGGTGGGTAGGAACTGGGAGGAGTAGAGGAATGGGAAAACTGCAATCGGGACATATTAGATAAGAAGGCAATTTATTTTCAATAAGTGAAATAAATTATAAAGAAAACTACTACGATGATAATACCAGTTGATGTGGAAACTTGGATAGAGAAAACCTAACAAGGTCCATAAATAAAGGACTACAGGTAATTAAAGACTACTGAGAGGCAGAAAACTAGTTTTCTCTTGGAAGGAAGGAACTCCCTGATAGACTATTCAGTCTCAAGTAATCAGTCATAGTTTCATAGAAGCAACACTAAATGATCTTAGCAGCTTACACACACACACACACACACACACACACACACACACACACACACACAGAGAGAGAGAGAGAGAGAGAGAGAGAGAGAGAGAGAGAGAGAGAATAATTATGAAGAGGCCATGCTTTTGAAAGGATGTTGAAAGTTGAATAGTATGAGAAGAGTTGAAGGGGGTTGAAGGGGAAGAAGAGTTGTAGAAATTATGTACATAATATCAATAGTCAAATAAGACATTCTAAAAATTAAAGTGAAATATATACTACTGCACTAGTCTAAATTAAAACAGATATTTATTTATTTGTTTATTTATTTATTTATTGGTTTTTCGAGACAGGGTTTCTCTGTGGTTTTGGAGCCTGTCCTGGAACTAGCTCTTGTAGATCAGGCTGGTCTCGAACTCACAGAGATCCGCATGCCTCTGCCTCCTAAGCGCTGAGATTAAAGGTGTGTGCCACCACCGCCCAGCTTAACAGATATTTATAAATAGTAAAATGGAAAAAAAATTAAGTGAGAACAGAACAACTCTCGTCGATGTGTGAGAGCATCAGTTCACACAGAGACACTAGGAAACTCTGTGGTAAGAATTACCTTGGCAATTTCCAGGAACTGTAATGTGTAAGCAAGTGGTAGTTTGAAAGAAAATGACCCTATAGACTCATAAGGAGGGACACTATTCAGAGGTGTGGGCTTGTTGGAGTAGGTGTGGTGTTGTTGGAGGAAATGTCACTGTCACTTCCTGCTGCCTGACAATCTAGATATAGTACTCTGAACTCTTTCTCCAGCATTCTGTCTGCATGCATGCCACCATGCTTCTCGCATGCAGCGGTCGGATTAATAATTCACCAGTAATTGATATTTAAACAAGTTTAATAACAAGACCAGACTCACGAAACCAAGGTTCCAGCGGAGTAGCCAGCGGAAACAGGAGAGAGCGGAAGGGGCGCGCAGCACAATATATCAGTAAACATACGCCTGAGGGCAGCCCGCCCCCAAGGGGAGGGCTTATCCCTACATCTCCCTCCTTTTGTCTAAATAAGACAGAACTAACCTAAATACAACTATAAACAATAATAATAAATAATAGATATAACAAACAATATTGAGAACAAAAGTTTTACCAGACATTCTATCTCAAGGAGTCTAAATAATGTAGAGAGTAATTACAATTATATAATCTTCAACTCC
>NW_026067938.1:12410157-12412997 GCF_014885135.2 Alexandromys fortis
TGATTTCTTATTAATAAAGAAACTGCCTTGGCCCATTTTATTGGATAGAAAATTAGGTAGGCGGAGTAGACAGAGGAGAATGCTGGGAAAAAGAAGCTGTGTGAGGAGTCGCCATGGTTCTCCCGCTCCAGACAGACGCAGGTTAAGATCCTCCCTGGTAAGCCAGCTCGTGGGCTACACAGAATATTAGAAATGGGTTAGAACAATATGTAAGAGCTAGCCATAAGGAACTGGAACTATCCGGGCCAGGCAGTGTTTGAAAGAATACAGTTTCCGTGTAATTATTTCTGGGTATAAACTAGCCATGCGGGCGGCCGGGTGCCGGGGACGCAGCCCTGCCGCTCCTAATTTCAACACTCGCAAAAAATGCTATTGGACTAAACCTCAGAAACTGTAATCCAACATCAATTAAACATTTTCCTTTTTAAGAGTCACAGTGGTCATGGTCTCTCTTCACAGCTATAAAAACCTAACAAGGCAAAGCATGACAACAGCAGTCCTCGAAGCAACAAAGAGACTGGATCAAGTTTGCAGAACTAGTTAGATATTGACACACATTTCATTTGTAATCGAATGCTTGCCTAGTTTGAATCTGAAATGTCCCTCAAAGTTCCTCATGCTGAAAACTTCTTAACACCTGTGGCGCCATTGGAAGATAATGAAACCCTTAAGACCTGACACCCACCAGAATGAAGTTAGTTTATTAGAAGTATCCCATGACAAATTATTGCCTTCCTGTTTCTATGATTCTTCATTTTTCTGACCACTATGAGATTTCTCCACCATCTCTCCTAAAAAACCCTGTACAGGGACCAAAGTAATAAATTCAATCAATTATGTATTGATACCTCTGAAACCATTAGTCAACAAAAATATTTCCTGTCTGTAAGTTGACTGCATCCGGCACTTCATTCCAGAGAGGAAAGCTGACGAACACAGAAGCCATTGAATGCTGTATATAGGGGAATATGTGCAGAAGGCAATCATTGAGGACAAGAGAAACAACACTATAGTGACATTTTTTTTTTAAGGGAAGAAATCGGTGACAGTGATTCCTCTTGTTTTGTTTCAGGTCGTTGTCATTGGGCATGTTGCTCCTGAAATTGTTTTCCTTGCTGGATAATCAATTTTCTAGTGTTGCTCACCTTCATGTACAGGCAAAGCTTTCCAAAATACTTGTTGGAATGCTGCATCCTGAATGCTTTCAGTGTATTCTGAAAAGGAGAGTGGTTACGTTAGAAAGGGTTAGGCATTTCCTCACCTGGATCTAACTCAGGCTTTGCACTGGCCCTCCTTTTAGTTCACGTCCAGTGCTAGAAGCTTGTGAATTATATTATTATATTATTTCACATTAAGAAAAGACTTATGAGACTATTCTCAGTCTGCTGCAAGAAATTATCCAAATGGATTATAAATCATCTCTTTATTATCCCACAGTTGCTACTGAATTGTTTAGATAGGAACAAAGCACTGGAGTCTTTTATTAGGTTGGACAAAAGTGGAAAAACAATAAAATGCCCAGAAAATGTGTCACACAGGAACAATAAAGTAGTGATAAAAATGACTTGGGTTTTGTTATTCATTTTTGATATCTGGCATCCAGTGTTCAGGAAATGTGCAGGAGGGTCTTAGAGGGTTTTATATAGTAGACTATAAATTATTCAAAGAAGTTGAGTTGTAGTCACGCGGGAGACCGAGGTTCAATTCCCCGACAGGGAGCCAAAGAAAAAAAAAAGTTGAGTTGTAGAAGTTAAGCACTAAAGTCTTGAGATCTCTCTCTCTCTCTCTCTCTCTCTCTCTCTCTCTCTCTCTGTGTGTGTGTGTGTGTGTGTGTGTGTGTGTGTGTCTATTTCTCTCTCTCTTCTATTTTTGGCAACAAGGGGCCTCAGTTAGAACATAACAAAATAGAATTTGAGAAGGAAAAGAAAAGACTAAAGCAGCTTACAACCATCATGCAGTGAAACACGCAAATGCAAGCAGTAAAATCTGGAGCATTTGAAAGTCCCAGAAATGCAGTCCAAATGACAATCTCCAGGAGCCAGGCTATGCATTTGCTCTTGGCGATGTTAGATGTTGTGCTATTGCTCTATTTACATATCTCTTGTAGCTACAGTAACATAACTTTTCTTCTGAATATTTTATTTTTATTGTTGGGAAGAGTGTAAAATATTAAACTTGTTGATATAGAGCCTAAGACAAAAATTACATCCAAGTAAACTCTGAACATAACTCTAAATAAGAGGCCAAATGTAAATATGACACTCAACTATATGGCCCACAAGTAACACTTGCATTTTCCTTGGATAGAATATTCTAGTCCCATTGTAAGCCATCAGCACTATCGTGTTTTCTCTCGGGAAGTAACATTTTACACCTTTCATTTGGCTTATTTGTTGGCTTTTCATTCTGGTGTAATGATTAATGCTAAATGATGCTTGTTTTGTTGAAGTCACCTGAAATGGTGATTATATTTCATAAAGTGTATTCCAATTAGGTCATTTGTATCATTTATTTTTATAAAACACAAGTCCAGCAAGACAGGAATGGAAGGAAACATCTGTAATTCCAGAACCTGGGAGACAGAAGGAGGAATGTGCAGTCTTCCAGGCTATTCAGTTCCACATAAGGGTATCCTTACCCCGGTCCCCAACTCAGTAATATCTAACTTCCCACAAGTAAAATTTCAATCCTTTTAACAATTGCCATTTCAAGTCAAACATGATAGTGTACTCTTTTAATCTCAACCATAGGGAGGCTGAGGCCGGTGGATTTCTATGTGTTTCTGGAGAGCCAGGGAAACTACACAGTGATACCCTCTTTCTCCCTCTTCCTTCTCCCCC
>NW_026067938.1:12413063-12445309 GCF_014885135.2 Alexandromys fortis
TTCCATTTTATATATTTCTCTCTCTCTCTCTCTCCCTCTCCCTCCCTCCCTCTCTCTCTCTCTCTCTCTCTCTCTCTCTCTCTCTCTCTCTCTCTCACACACACACACACACACACACACATACACATACAAATGATTTTACACGTTTCTCATTTCCTAACTTCCTTCACCAAGCCCACTCAACACAAAGTTCAGTTATGAACATGGCTGTTCTACTTGTTTATCTTCTAATACTTGTTTAGATACCCTCTTTTCTCTGAGAACTTTCTTGCCTTTGAATCCCAAGGGCAAAACACTTCTGTGGCCTGCAATGATCACACATGTTAGGAATCAGCACACTATGCAGGAAACAGGGGAACTCTGCCGGTGGTGATGCCCACAAATGGGGAAGCTGTACTGCTTCTAACACAAGGCTAAAGGCAGTGGCTCAGAAAGCTGTGAACATGCAGGATGTTAAGCACAGCATGAAGACACATCAGTTTCCATTATGCAGTTCCACATTGTCAGATATTACTATGGTTACTTTTAAAAATATGTGGATCTCTTTCTTTAGGTCTTTGGATCACAAATAAAATTGGACAAATCTCCTTTGTTCAGCCTGGATTCAACCCAGGGCTCATAAGATCAGGAGGTGTCATTCTTTTCAGACCATGGCTAAATATAACTGTGTGGTGTTCTATCACTTTTGGCCTCCCTCTAACCCTGTAGTGTGTGACCTCTGCACTACCTGTTGGTCACATGGGGCAGGACCAACAAGGGACAGACCTGGGCCTTGAACTTTCCCAAACTGAGATGGTGTCAGAGTACTAAGGATTTTTCATTTCTTTTACCATAAGTCATCCATATAATTTCAAGTATCTCCCCAAATACCTCCATCTTGGAAGCAATGGAGTTGTAAGGAGGATAAGCTTCTGAAGGTTGATTGTACCCTGCATGGGGTGGTTAAGTACTCACTGCAATAGAGAGAAAGGCATGTGTCTTTTGTGATCATTGGTCACACCACACCGCCGATTTCCTTACATTGTCCCTTATCCTTTGGTGTGCAGAGGTACTCTGATCTCCCATTTTCTTAGTTTAATGAGTTACTTAGTAATGAGACATTACTTTCTCAGAAGATTGAATTTGAAAAGGAATGAGAGTAGAGAGAAGAGATGACAGAAGACAGAGTAGGGAACAAAGAAATGGGAGAGAAGGGCAGGAGGAAAAGAGGAGAAGTTGATGCTTTGCATACAGACGCTGGTGAACCTTCTGAAGACTGAATTGGAGGACTTTTAGCTGGACCTAGCCAGGTCTGCAAGTGTTATGGGACCCAGCTACTCACTAAGACTGGGCTTAATTATCTTTTTATAGTCACAGAGAAAGTAGAAGCTGAGTGGTTATCAAATGAATGTTAATGATGCAAAATATGTTTTCTATGTTAATCATCATTACTGGAGAAATTCTGTTATCCTCAGGGACACATACACAGTAAATGTATAATTTCAGAGAAGTATCAAGAGTTGATTAAAATTTCTACATGCTGATATCTTTGGTTCACAACCTTTGTAAATTAGTGGTGTGTGTTGGTCTTTTTCCCCCCACTCTCCATATATGTGTATGTGTGTGTGTATTTATACACACACACATAATCATTATGAATGCAAATTATCATTGTTCAAACTGCCATCTTGTTGTTCCAAAGATATCCTCTTAATACACAGGGCAAAGGGGTATATAGGAATACATGCTTTAAAAGCCCCCATGTTCTCATAAACTCAAAATTCTACAAGCCCTTATTACAGATCACTTGCAACCCAGCACTTCTGAATGCCTTGTCCTGAACATAAGGCAATGAGAAGGCAGTGTTTAATCTATCCCCGGTCATCATCACATTTTCCTCCTTATGGTTAATGTTTCTAACATGCTGTTTGAAAGACATAAATCAAGACACCATTGCCATGCTAAAATCCAAATTCCTGGTTTAGCATCCCTTCCTGGCTTATCCCTTGACAGTTCTTCAGCGTGCATTCTCGTTGCCTCGTACTTCAGACACCTGGCTTCCCCAGCTCTGGTTACACTAGCTTGCTCCTCCTTCTAGGTGTGAAGTCAAATCGATGGTGCTGGGGACTTTTCCCAAGCTGCCAAGAACCCTAGGTCTCAATCACCTTGCTGATATTGTACATGCTCTGTCTTTAAAAATTGTTTCCCAGGCATCTTTTCTCTCTCAGTTCCTTTATGCCATGTCTTATGTTCTTCATGGCCATCATGATTGTGAGAAAGTTTCTTCCTTACTTTTAGATCATTTTATGTAAGTATTTTCTCTGTTTTATTTTTAATTTCAGACAAGGAAATCCGTGAAATGTAAAGCCTGCCATTCTCCTTACTTAGTATTAAGTAAATGTTGAGGTGAAGTCCAAACATTGTGATGAGATGAAGGGTAATTTTTGTAAAAATAATATGGCATGACTGTACACCAATTATTTCTGAAATGATGCTTCATAGGTAAATGATTTCAACTCGAATATCCGCTTTACTTTATTTAAATTTGAATTCTTTTTGAGCCCTTTTAGTTCTTAGTGTTTTTGTTTGTTTTATTTATTTTTATCATTTTGTCTCTTGGCTTGAGACTTGAAACAGTTATTACTTGAAGATACACACATACACATTTGTGAAGTGATTTTGAGAACAATATACTCTGTAACTCAGTGCATATTTGAAATTTTGTTACCTAAAAATTCAATGCGGCATGCCGACAATCCTCCATCCATATCAAAGGTTTCCACGATGGCATATTAAGGAGATATATCCCAAGGAGAAGCCACGGAAATACTCAGAGGCATGTGCTGCTCTGAGATTGTCACAGTGGAAACAGCTGCGCTGCTCTCCTCTGGAGGACACTGCACTTTGGATCATCGCCCGACATTATGTTCTTTTTTCTTTATGTTTCTAACCATCAACTTAAAGGAATGCTGTATTTTTTCTCAAAGTTTTTTTTCCCATTTTAAAAGGAGCTAGGTATGGATAATCAACATCTTTTTATTTAATCAAGCGTCTGAAATCATTTTTGAAGAGTGACCTTTTTTATTTTGCCAAATTAAAATAAACGCTTCTCAGAGGACTTAAGCTCTGCTTGCCCATTTAACTTATTCTACACAAAGGCTTATTTTTCTACAGTATCATCATCCTTGGCCATCTCCATCATCACCATTGCTGTTGCCATCATCACCTTATGAGAAAGGGCCCCTGTGTCCCAGTCTAACCTCTCACTCCCTAAGTAGCCAAAGATGATCTTGAACTTCCAGCTCTTGTGCTTCAACCTTCAAGTGCTGGAATTTCATTTTTGTACCCGCATTTTTACCTAGGTTAGGTAATTCAGGGGGTCAAACCCAGGGGCTGCTCAGGCTAAGAAAACTTTGTTAACAAAACCACACCCCTAGAATTTTTTTCTCACTTTTAACTCACAGTGTCTTTGTCCTCTTGGATTTCAAAATCTAACATATTACATTTTTAAAAAAAATCAAAATATTTGGAAGCTTCCTCTAAAAATAATTTATGCCTGAAAACGGTAATAATTTAAATCCTGTGCATATTTTAATATTTTCTACATAATCTCTTAAACAGCTGCAGCAAAGAATGACAAGCAGGATGTGGCTTCAATATCTACCTCATGGTTCTTTCCAAGATATGCGCAACAAACCATTCTTCCTTAAGATTTCCAAAATAGCAACCATGTTAAATTTAATTAGGTATCGTGAGGTGTTTGAGTTACAGTTAAGAGTAGTTTGGATAAACTTAAAATCCACAAAAAGTTAAAAAAAAATTCTGCACTTGCTTAAAAGTCAATAGACCAGAGACATATTAGATTACGTTCCCTCCACTAATGTGCTTGGAGAAGATAGGATGTTTAATACGCCACAATCCGCATTAGAGATAGTATCGTGGTTTTATTAGTCATCTTTTATATATAAGACCAAATACTAGTTTCCTCATAGTCAAATGAAACTAATAATAGACCAAGTGAAAGCAGTATAATTTTATATCTGGATAATGGACCTCAGGCTGATCCAGCTATATGAGTCCATTATTATCCACAACTGGGCTAGTGAGAGAAATCCAAACTAGTCGGAGATGACTGCTTTCGGCTCTGTGTGAAGGCAAAAGAGTGGGGGCTCCTCTCATTTGTGCTCATTGCACACCCCTTTGCTGGCTGCTTTTGTTTACACGCCTTTGTCATTCTTATTACGTAATACTGGTTAATTGTAGTACAATTGAGTCTTAGAGACTCAATTCCATTTTTGTTTAATTTTGCCTTTCATAATTTCTCTCTTCTCAATTCTCAGCACTCACTCTCATATCAATAAGGAATGTATTGAAGGCTTTTTTTTCAGACATGTATATGTCTTTCTTTAAAGGTTCATCAAAATATGGTGCTAAAACGTATAAAAGGGGTTTAGCCGCAATATTGAATGTCCATAAAAATGAAAACTTTCGTCACTGAGGTGACTGCCCTCAGGAAATAGAAAAGTTCCTACCACAGTTGAATGTGCACCTATGAATTCCACACTCCATCAACGCCCCCCCTCCCCCCTAATCATCAGAAATGACTTTGTCTTACTCTCAACATTTTCTAAATTCCTGGAGTCCACGGTCTTTGCCTGTAGTATCTCTAACCTTACGTTCTTCCTCATTCGACCTGTTTTCCTGAGTCTTTTCTCCATAATCATGCATCCAGATGGTTCTCATCAATGCAATGTGGTCATGGACACATCTGGATCTTCAAGGGTAGCATGACAAATTCTTCATCTTATCTACTTGCCCTTATTCTTCATCTTTCAACATCCCCTTTTCTCACATAATAGTGACACCTTTTCTTTTTTCTCTCTCTCTAAGAAGCATTGAAGCGGAAAAGAACATTGATAAGGAAATTTGATTTCTCTGACCATCACTTTTAAGTGACCCTCGTGGGATTTCTGAAAATACGGTCCTGACATTAGCTAGAATATGGTTGTAGTTCAAACCAGCTGAGACTAGAATTTAATATCCCAATGCATTTCTCTGCGACTTTGCCAGCTCTGTTGATATGCAGGAAGGGAGCTTTAATTTTTCATTGAGTTTCTTGAACAGGATGTGAATGCAAAGGAAAATTATTAAAATTCCCACAGCGATTCAGAAGTAGGAGATCTGCAAGATGTTTCTGGAGTCAAGTTTCCTTTTCTTCGAGCTGAGCTGTTGTCTGTGAAGCACCTTTAGGAGTACTGGGATTCTCCATGGGAGCAAGTAAGATTGGCTCCTTTAAAGCCTACTCTTTGAGATCCTTGATTGAGTAAAGACACAAGAAGTTCTGGAAACCATTTCTGTAGTATGAATATAGGATGAAATTAACTTACATTTCTGGTGTTAGCAAAATAGTTTGCGTTTACTAAAGTTTTCTTTCTTTCCCGATCTTTTTGATCATCCCAAACAGTATTTAGAAGAGCTTATTATACTCATGAAGTGTGTTAATACCAGCTTGAACATGAAGCAGGGCAAAAGACTGCAACCACAACTCATTAAATACCTTCTACATACTTCTGCCTATTATGGTACTCCAGGGCAAGAGAGTCACTTTTCTGTTTTTCCAAATTGTTTTATTTTTTTCTTGAGATATTTTCCCACTTTTGATCTTTTTTATACTATTATTTTACTTTAAAATATCTTTTATGCTATATCTAGTCTTCTAATTTTTAAATTTATTTGCAGTTTTCATTATCTTTTAGATGTCTTGCTTTTTTAAATATCCCATTTATAATATATATATATATATATATATATAATTTTATCTTTTATTTTGTTTACTAATTCATGATGGTTTGATTTGTGTATAAATTTACCACAATCCAGAATTACCTGGGAAGGGTTTCAACTGAGAAATTATTTAGAATGGATTAGGCCTATCACTGTGTCTGTGGGTAACTGTTTTCACTGTTAGCTTATGCACAAAGCACAGTCCATTGTGAGCAACACCATTCCCTCGGCAGAGGATGCTGGTCAATGTAGGAGAGAATAAGGCTAGGTGAAAGCCGGTAGGCACTACATGGGTGCATTTATTACTTTCTCTTTGTGACAGTGGACGTGTCATGACCATCACAGCTCCTTGACTTTTCAATCATGGACTGTAATCTGAACACGTAAACCAAATAAACCATATCCTCCCTAGTTTATTTGGGGGGGGGGGTAGCTCGTTATTTTATTACAGCAGCAGACATAAGCTAGAATGACCTTACTTATATTTTCTTAACTTTTCTCTCTCCATTCTTTATTTTATTCACACTTTTGTCTTAGCCAACTTTTAATTTCAATCTTCAGTCTACATATTTCAGCCATTTTCTTTTTTTTTGCATCCATTTTATTTTCTCATTGTTATTTTCAATCAGTACTCAAAATCACATATATCCTAACACCTTTAATGTATGAGGTCTTGGGCTCAGGGCTCCAATCCCACTGTCTCAGTAAAAAGAGTATGGTTTGTCTAAAATGACATTGATCTCTTGAGCAGGTAGAGCCATCTTTTATAGAGCTACCGCTTTTGCCCTTTTCATAACCATAAAGACTAATGTACGTTTCCTGATTCACTTTTAATGTCTTCTAGGTATGAGATTTCTCTGAATTCTCACCTAAAATCTGGCTAAAAGGAAAGAAAAACAGCAAACGAGGATGGACGGATAGTTCCATTGTTAAGGCCACTTGCTGCTCTTGTGGAGAACCCAGGTTCAGTTGCCAAAACCCACCTGTCAGCTCACAACCAGCTTAAACTTTAGTTCCGGGAAATTCAACACTGTCTTCTGCCTTTTTCAGGTACCAGGTAAATACACACATACATACAAACACTCATAATGTAAAATAAAATAAATCTTTAAAAGAAAATGAAGTATGAAAACTACAGCCTTGATGTCATGATCTCTTGAAAAAATTTCCAACAAATAAATTATTCTATTTCTGATAAATTCAACAGCATTCAAACTTGCCAGAATTAATGGAGAGTATTTGAAACTGTAACGTGAATGACTTACCAGTCACTTCATATTCCTGCCTAAAACCTCGTGAGCTTGGCCTCCACTCTCTGCATTTCTATCAGCGTGCAGGCATTCTGAATTCCAATAATGCCATTAACCTCTTTTTAAGACCTCCTAGGGGCATCCCCACTCTGCAGTTAGAAGCTCTTCCACAATCCTCTTACAACTGAGTCCCAGATTCCTATGAACCACGCTGTCTGGTTTATCAAGACAACCACCAGCTCAGTAACAATTTTCTGCAATGGTTACTTTTGCTATTCCTGTAGTGGAATATCCGGCACAGGCAAGTAAAAGAGGAGGTTTATTTGGGCTCACCGCTTAACGATAAGGAATGCAGGGCCAATGAAGCAGCTCAGGTGGTGGTGGTGAAAGCCAGTGCCAAGCTCATTCTTATTTTGTTACATAGAATTAGAAGCAGAAGTTTTATTTTCTTTAGTTTTTTCGTCATAAACAGAATAAAAGAAAATTTAAATTTGCATCTCAAGTATGTGTTTTGATTGAAATCTTGCAATGCATGTTGTATCAGGAATCATCTTCATATAAAATTCTAAGTTTTTATCACAGGAGTTTAGCAATGGCATAATTTCCCTTTCTGTATAATACAATTAACCTTCTACATTTAATGGCTCAAATCAGGAGTTTGCTTTCACTACTCTGAATAGCTAAGCATTCTACAATTTTATGAAGAAAATTACGTGTTAAATTATGTTCAGATAATTAAGCCAAAAGTCTAAAAAGAAAATTGTTTAGCTTTTAGGTTAAGAAGAATGTGAACTATTCATCAGCCACATTGATGTAAAGATAACATGAAAAAATCAAATGTGAGAGTTAAAACTATTTAAATTATTGAGCATTATGTAGTATAAATTTGTATTTATGACTGTGGAAAAACACATGGCATTATAAGTGCTTTCTGTGTTTGTGATATTAACTAAAACTACACTGGAGCCATGTTTAGTGAGACAGTTTTATAACACAATAAAAAGATGAATAAAACAGAGAACCAAGGCAGACTCATACAAAAGGTGGTCATTTGATTACTGACCCAATTCATATCTAATGTAAGTTTATATAGTTATGGCTCAGATACAAAAAATCCATAGATATATAAAATATAAAATAGATGTATAAATAGATTATTTAGTCATCATGGAAATGACAATCATCTACACCACAGAATGGTTAAAATTAAGAAAGAGAAAAAGATAATACCAGATTTGTAATAGCATAGAGCATCTGAAATATCAATTTTCTACTAGTATGGGAATTATCACAACATTTTTGGAAGAAGTTTATCTGCTAAGTTTGAAATTATTATATCCTTTATTATTCACAAATTCTTTCTCTATAAAGTGTTTCCTATTTACCTAAACTGTGATCGTTAGAAGATAATTTATATAATAGAAACTTGCCTAACCTAATTCCAAGAATGTTCATCAGCCATGTATTTCAAATTAGCACCATACAAACAGTTATAGGGAAATGGATAAACAAAATTACAGCATTAATTGGAATTCTAAAAACTGAAACAAGTGAGCTCCAGCAGAAGGTTTCCATTCTAAGACCTGATACTGTAGGAAAGAATGGGAGTCAAACCTAAGCTGCGCGATACAAAGAAGCAAACACCAAATGGCCTTAGATGTCTGCATTTTGAAATGGTTTTCAGTCTGATAATTGCTAAATTCATCACATAGAAATGATATTTTGATAACTAATAAGCAAATGTAAACATTCTTTTTATTGAATGCTGAACATAACTAAAGACATTCAAGTGATTTATGGATTTTTTTGGTAGAGCTACTAAGGGCCATTTTACTTATACCATAAATATATCAGAAAATGTCAGAACAAACAAGTAAAAACGTCTATATTTGAAATGCACAATAAAAATCATTCACGTTAAATTCTAACACAATTTAGCATCTATTTATTATTATTTGTAGTGTTTCCATTATGATTTGAGTAGACATTTATGACATCTATCCTAATAATGAAACAGGACCTGTAACCACTGTCTTAAAAATATCTTCAGAAATCAGTATGTCTGACTCAACTAATTTCTTACTATTCCACACAGACCAGTGAAAATGCCAAACCCAAGGTTAGTGTAGCTCTAAAGGCCTCAGAATAAGTCAGCATCAATGTATAACATAAACAGAGCACAGATTTACATCAGTGCATAGGCATTTCAATTGCGGGTAGATTTTCTCCATTTCCTACAGGAAATACTATGTATAAATACAGCAATTTCAATGTTTATTCAGACTTCAGATTTTTACTGATTGTGGCATAATCTGTATGATAGACACCAGTGCATAGTAACTGGAAGAAAAGCATAAGTATGGAAATTGAAGTCCTTGTATTTTTAACTTGGTTTTGAAAACAACCTTCTCCATAAATGATTCATTGGAAATCTTCTGTGGTTTATATCCAAAAGTAAGTATTACCAAGCAAGGATATCAGGACATGCTGGTACCAAAAAAAGAAATGTTTATGCCACATGTAATCATGAAACAAAATATTTTAAGAGAAATAACTATCTAATAATATTATAAACATGTTAAAGTAGAAATAGAATAGAATGGAAACAAAATTTGTCTGAAAGCTAAAGGAACAGGAAATAAGTAAAAATACCAGACTTTTGCTGATGTTTTCACATAAAATATTTTGTGTCTAGGGGCTGGAAAGATGACTTGGAGTTAGAAATCACTTGTTGCTCTTGCAGAGTGACAGATTTTGACCCAGCCACCCACCTCACATAGCTTACAATTGGCTGTAGCATTATCTTTAGGACATCCAATGTCCTCTTCTTGCCTTCAAAAGCACCCACATACACATGTACATAGATACATACAGACTCCCACACATATACATATAAATAGAAATAACACAGTTTCTCTATTTTTATCTTATATGGATCGTTTTTTGAATGTATGTGTATATGTGTACCATGTTTATAACTAAACATTTTCAATTAATTAATTAACACCATTAATAATTCTCTGGCACTTAATAAGATTATATAGTGTGCATTCATTTTGATGATATGCCAACATGGAGGGACCTGAATGCAAGCAAAAAATAATCAAACAGCAACAACAACACACACACACACACAAAAAAAAAACGCCTGTATTTTTAAAATGTTGTAGGTAACCTACCTGAAAATAATGAGATTGGCAGCAGAAGAAGCATCCACGTTTCTTGAGAGTGCATACTGTCATGCAGACTGATTTGTGATGCCAAACAAAGCACGTAAATTGGATCAGATTTCATTGAATTATGGGATAATCTGCACACTGTGTTTGGAACTGTTAACCCACCTACTTAATATGTAAATTCTCTTTGATAACAAGAAGTCTGTCTGAAGGTTCCCCTGGGCCTTGTCTACTTCATCTTTCTTGTAAGCTATTTGACAAACACTTGAGCTGAGAAAATCATAGGTAAGTGGTAACAGAAACGACCCTGAGTCAGAGAAATGAAAATGAAAATAACACTGAGTTCCATCGCATTTGTTAGAATGTTTATCTAACAAGACGTGGTAGCAAGAATACAAGGAAAAGACAACCCTTATATGCTGTTGATGAGTATCCATGATGGAAATACTGATTGAGATTCCTCAAAAACTGAAAATAGATCTACAGTTTAACCCAACTGATGTGGGATTCCCATCCGTACGCTATGAATATGTTTTATTACCATTGGTTAATAAAGGAGCAGCTCTGGCCTATGATAGGGCAGAACAGAGATAGGCAGGAAAATTAAACTGAATACAGGGGAAAAGAAGGCAGATCCAGGGAGACACCATGTAGCAGCTAGCTGGATCCTTACCAGTAGGGTACAGTCTCATTGTAATACACAGAGTAATAGAAATGGGTTAATTTAAGATATAAGAGCTAGCTAGGAATACACTTAAGTTATTGGCCAACATGTTGTAATTAATATAGTTTCTGTGTGATTATTTGGGTCTGCACAGCTGGGAAACCAATACACAGTATCCATTTACACACAGCTACACCATTTCTGGATATACACCTGAAGGACTCTATATGCAATAGATGCTTGTACATCCATTTTTAGTAACACCACTGTGGAAATTACTTTAACTATGTAAAGATGTGTTATAATTCTTTGTGTTACAGAATATTACTTTTGCTATGTGAAGGTGGGTTATATTTCTTTATGCTACCTTTGTTAACAATGTAAAGATGTGTTACACTTGTTTATGTTGAATTTATTTAATTATGTAAAGATGGGTTGTATTTGTTTCACCTTGCCTGCCCTAGGCACCTAACCGGCCTAGTAAAAATCTAAATAGCTAATAGCTAGGCATAAATATGATAGGTGTAGCTGAAGGGAAGAGGTAAGTAGGAGGAGAAATCTAGGCTGAAGACAGAAAAAGAAGATATGAAGAAACCAAGTGAGGAAAGGAACACACCTGGGGCCAGATGCCAGGCAGCTACCAACTAGTCATAGAGACAGTAAGCAAAAAGATATACATATAGGAAGAAAGGAAGGGAGGAAGGGAGGGAGGGAGGGAAGGAAAAATGGAAAGAAGAAATAATAGATTATATATATATATAGAGAGAGAGAGAAAGAGAGAGAGAGAGAGAGAGAGAGAGAGAGAGAGAGAGAGAGAGAGAGAGAAACAGATTAAAATCAGAGCTGAACTAAGGCCAAGCATTCATAACTAATAAGTCTCTGTCATGATTTGGGAGCTGGGTGGTGACCCAAAGAAAGCATGCTACACAGCATGATTTACAAGGGTACAGATATGGAATCAGCCTGCCTTTCCACAGATGAGTGGATCAACAAATGTGGTACGTATACACATTGGAGCTGTACTCAGGGACAAAGAAGAAAAAAATTATGATGCTTGTCGAAATATGGATGCAACTTGAGATCACCATCTGAGAAGAAATGCCACATTCATAAAGATAAAGATCACATACAATCTCTCATTTGCAGATTCTAGATTTTATGTAGATAAATAAAATCATATATATATATATATATATGACATGAAATGGACGTAGGAATTTCTGGAATAGAGAGGAGGGATAAGAGATGGAGGAAGGGATTCAGAAGTGAGAGTAGGAGATATGGTCAAAGTACAGGATCCAATTGCCTGAGAATACTTTTAAGAAACCTGTCTCTAAGTATAATGAATAGACAACAGTAAAAAGTATATTTAAATAAATAAATGCTCCAGAGGTATGTGTATATAGAAAATATTGATTTATATGAGCATTAGCATATGGTTAGCAGTTTTTGAGGAATTTAAATTTCCTTTTTATGTATGCCACTACATTCAAATATTTCTTAAAATGATAGCTAACAAAAGTTATTTTATTTCTTTTATCCAGTGCATATAATAAGAACATCTAATATAGATAACTACAAGCTGTCCTCACATTTTCTGATAAGTCAAAGTTCAAACAAATTTAAGGATTAAAATCATAGTAGAAATGCAGGTATTTTACACAGTTTATATAAGTCGGAATTCACTTTCATTTTTTAAATTTTAAACTGACAATCAAAGTAATAAATAGCATTCTTGTATTGTTTCAGCCATATGAAGTCAAATAAGACACACAAAAGTACTCATCTGAAAAAAAATGTAAAAGTATCTTCTCATTTATTTTGACCTTAGAGGTATATATTTGCATAAAGCTATTTGTATATGATTAAATATTATAGAGTAGTGATTCTAATTATGTGCAAAGGTCAGCACTTTCCTTCAGGTGATTTGACACATGCCAGGGATCCCAACAATGTAAAGGGAAAGGAAAGATACCACAAGTTGGAGTCAATCTTCTTATGCAGGGATTTCCAGGCTGAGGAGGGCTGCACAGGGAGACCCTGCTTCAAAATTAACAAACAAAAAAGAGTATGCTTTCTGAGAGCCCCTTTCAGTGATTCTTCTTCACAACATAATGTTCCTTCCTCTTCTTAAAGGCAAAGATATTTATACTTTATAGTGTCCAAATATGGTTTAATAGATTTGATATACTAAACTCTATTTAACTCTGAAGAGTAAGATCAGGGCTTTATTAATGGCTTTTATAGGATGCGGTTCTCATGCTGGTATGTTGACAGCCTTGAGTGGTATGTCCAACTAAAATAAAGCCTATGAACCTCACACAGCACTTTTAATAAAGAATAAATATTAAAAGAGAAACACATCCTATGTTCTCTGCTTCTCACTGATTTCCTCCCATCTGACTTATCATTCAGTAGAAGGAGAAGTCAATTTAGTTCCCAACTGTCTGGTGACTGTCTAAGACGGAGTATACTTATTTGTTCATTTATTCATCCATTCATTCAAACATTTGTCATTGACACTTGCTCTGGACTGTGCCTTAAAGGAAGGTGAACAATTACACAGATACGTGAGACAGAACGTCTTTCTCTGGCTATGACAGGCAAGTGTGCACGTGGAAACTAAGTCAAGAGCTAGTAAAAACATGCCATAAAATAGCCTCAGGGAATTAGATAAAAAGGTGATGTCAGGACACAATAAATAGCAACTGTCTTTGTGAGTGGCTTTTGATCACTTGTAATTACTCGCTACCTTCAGCTATCTTTGCCTTACACTTCTAGATCTTATAACTCTGTCACTGGGGAAAGTCACTGCAGGAACTGAAAGTTCTTCAAGCTGCCAGCCTGGAGGTGGGATCAGGAAGAAGAAATACCACTTGATTCCCGCCCTTTGTCCTGTTTTTCTGGCTCATGCTCAGCTCATTTCTTAAATCAACCTAGGACCATCTGGCCAGGGTTGTGCCAGGCACAGTTGCCGGGGCATTCCGACATAAATGAAATAGTCAAGAGAGTCCCCCACAGCCGTGCCCACAGGTCAGTTCCTCAGTTAAAGCTTCTACCTTAGATGATTTCTGAGGTTCAGCTCTTGTCTTTTATCCCAAATGATTCTGTAAGACATTTTTTTAAAATAACTTGTTCCATCTCAGTCAGTGTCTGCTTCTTTTAAAAATATTTTTATGAGTATGTGTGCATGTGTTAGTTACCACGAAACATATGCCATGTTTATTAGGGTGACCTCAGAGGCCAGAAAAAAAAAAGGAGTTGAATTTCCTGGATGTAGAATTATAGGTAATTACAAGGTCTTCAGTGAGTTTTTTTGAGATAAATGCTGGGCTCCTCTGCAAGAGCAGCAAATGCTTTCATGTTGTTCCATCTCTCCAGCCCCTTAGTGTGTTTTTTTCTAAGAACCTGGACTAACACAGGAAGAAAATATTATAAATATATAATGACATATATACATATACTTGTATATAAATATTGTACACGGTTACACATGTGTGTGTCTAGGTCTGTAGGGCTCTGATATCAGAAATAGGTTGAGAAATGTGATAATGAGCAGTAGTGACAGAGATTCACAGACAGTGGACAAGGGAACCCCGGTCTCTCTACCACATGAACGGAAGGCTAACGGTGAACGCGAGACATTGGCTACATCACCACTCATCCTGGCAACACCTGCAGCTCCTTTACTGCCTTATGAACTCATGACTCTAAGGGATGGATCTTATTTTAGACTTGTCCCTAACGTTGGTTTAGAAGCAATCACAAGATCACAAGATTTCTAGCTAAAAGGAAAAGCAAGAAAATTCTGTTTCCATTTTTCTAGGAGAACTAAGTCATATGCTAATTTAGTGATTAATGGCTACACCTACAACAAAAAAAACACATTATATATGTATTAGATTAAAGGCAGTTAGTAAACTAAGGGAAAGAGTGAGGAATTCTTTTTCTCTCTTTTTTTTTAAACCTCTTTCTGTAACCAAGTCCTTCACAGTCCATCCCTTAAGACCTCCAAACCTGCAGAGGCTGACAGTGTACCACTGATGTCCTCTCAGAATTAGTACATCAAAATCTGACATTCATTGATATCAAGGTGATATTATTAGCATCTGGTATCTTTCGGAAGGTTATTTGGTTGTGGATTTAGGAAACTGGAAGGCATCAGTTGACGCTCTAGGCCATATTAGGGCACACATAGAAACCACCATCTTATATGTCGAGAGACATACTTTCTGGTGTCTTAACCCAGGACTTTCCATGCTTCAGAAAAATGTGCATTATATTTCTATTGTTTATAAGTTACCATGGAAGGTAGTTCAAGCTTCATTATAGCAGCTTGCATGGACGAAGGACGGTGTTGTAAAGGCATAAGACACCTTTCCCTTTGTATATGCACTAGCATTCACATTTTAAAACTCAGCAATGAGGGCTTTCAGGATGGTCAACTGGTTGAAAGAGATTGCTGCGAAGCAGTACAACCTGAGTGTTGGAGGAAGGGGCCTGCTTGTTTGTCCCAGCTGCCCAGCTAGCTTAGCCCTGAAATAACCACACAGAAACTGTATTAATTAAATCACCGTTTGGCCATCAGCTCTAGCTTTTTATTGGCTTATTCTTACATCTTAATTTAACCCATTTCTATTAATCTGTATACCACCACGAGGTCGTGGCCTACCAGCGAAGTTTCGGCATGTCTGACTCTGGCGGCAGCTGCATAGCATCTCTCTGACTCTGCCTTCTTCTTCCCAGCATGCCATTTAGTTTTCCCCACCTACCTAATTTTTGCCCTTTCAACAGGCCAAGGCAGTTTTTTTTATTCATTAATAGTATTCACAGCATACAGAGTGGACTCCCACATCACCTGAGTCAGAACTAAGTGGACCACATAGTAGCAGGAGGTACCCAGCTCTTGCAAATTGTCCTCTGACCCTTCCACATACCCACCATGTTGTGTGTACACATACATATACACAAACAAATAAATGTAAAACAAATAATAGTAGCAATGAATTTTTTTAAATTTCTAAGTTGTTAATATGTGAACGTTGAGTCCACATTGAACTTTCATACAGAAATGGGAATTATATTTTAAAAGAAGTAGTACAGGTGTAACGAATCCTCAGATAAGAAAGAGAAATGTGGAAAACATTAATGTCTGAACAGAACACCATGAGTCTTGACAATTCTATGACATAAAGGTTGGGCTAGGGGCAAAGTAAGGACAGAAGCCAGGAGATTAACATCCAGGTCTTCTAATCCACAGGTACACATCTGCAAAATGTTGAGCAAATGTTATAGTGGTGCTGTGGGAAACTGTCAGTATTGATAGTGCTTACAGATGGACGGAACGTACAAAGTGAAAACCAACTGGCCTGCATCCAAGAATCCTGATTGCTGTGGTCTTTGAGAGCGGCTCAATTCAGCACGCATTTCACTGAGTACATCATTAAAACTGAGTCACTTTCATTTAACCATAATTTGTTTGATATGAAAAACGACATGTTCTGTTTTAGTTTCTTGAGTATGCTCGGATCATAACATGCACACTGACACCATCTTGCTGCAGAATCCAGTCAATCCAAGAACTATGTTGAATGAGAGTTTTCTCTCTACCAATCTCTGACAAGACTTAAGAGGCAACTGTCTATAAACATTTTTACTCTAGTAGATTGTTGTTGTTAATACACCACTGCTGTTGTGTTCTCACAAACTGGTCAGACCTCCCAATAGCATTTTTTTGAAAACTGTTCACTATCTTATGGAATCTCTCACTTTAGAAACAGGCAATGTGCTCTGGGTGCAGTAGTGGGGCACCTTGACACCAAACAGGCAGCGTCAAAGGATGAGAAGGAACCTTAATGTATGTAGGCGATTGTACTCATCCCATTGACTTTTAAACATTCTATATTAATCTTTTAAGAATCTTTTACAGTCATGCCTAGAAAAATAAATGTAGTATAAATAAACATAGTATAATATAAAATATTAGAAACATTAAAGATTTCAGTGAATTACTTCCTTGTAAAAATTTCATCAGGCATGCCTTTTTCTCAGTGGCAGAGAGGAAGCATAAGTTTGCTTTAATAATTCATTATAAGCCATTCTAGAGTTTCCTTAAACATTTGATTCTTTAGCTTTTAAGTGGTGCAATATTCTTGAGAGTTCCTTTGATGTGGAATCATTTATAGCATCAATTTGTTCAAATTATTTTTATTGCTACTTTGGCAATTTTCATAAAAATTTCCTTTGTTCCATTCCTATTGCTGAATGAAAACACTTCTAGACAGTGGGCGTTTCAGTGTCCCTGATTTCAATAGTTCTTCTGTAACTCTATTTGTATTCAGTTTGAAATTCACATCAAGGATTCTCTGTTTTTGTTTCTTCACCAAACTTTCATTTTCCTCAGCATTTCCCCCTTTTGTGTTCAATTTTTATAATCTGCCATATGAAGTTTCAGTGAAAAACAGGCAGACAAAACCATTTTCATTGTTTTTTACACATGAAATTAGAGAATATGCAATGAGAAATCAATTAAACACTAAGGAATTGTTGACAGAGATTTCTGTCCCACCAGGTCCCACATCCTTTTAGTCCCAAATAAGCACACAGAGACCTACATTAGTTATAAACTGATTGAGCTATTAGCTCAGACTTTTTATTAACTCTTGTAACATGTATTAGCCATAATTCTTGTATGTGTTAGCCATGTGGCTTTGAATGCTTGGGACAAAATTTCAGAAGTAGAAAAGACTGAGCTCCCAAGGTCCAAATGAGGAGCAGAAGGAGGGAGAACATGAGCAGAAGGACCACAAGGGGTGCACCCACCCACTGAGATGGTGGAACTGATCTATTGAGAGCTCACCAAGGCCAACGGGAATGGGACTGAATAAGCATGGGATGAAACCAGACTTTCTGAACGTGGCGGACAATGAAGGCTGATGAGAAGCCAAGGACAATGGCACTACGTTTTGATCCTACTGCATGTACTGGCTTTGTGGGAGCCTAGTCAGTTTGGATGCTCACCTTCCTAGACCTGGATGGAGCAGGGAGGACCTTGGACTTCCCATAGGGCAGGGAACCCTGACTGCTCTTTAGACTGGACAGGGAGGGGAAGGGGAAATGGGAGGATGGGGGAGGCAAATGGGAGGAGGGGAAGAGGTGGATTTATTAATAATAATAATAATAATAATAATAATAATAATAATAATAATGAAAGCTGAATCATTTACTAAAGTTACACAGGGCCCAAAGGAAGCCTTCATGGAACTCTTTCAAAGATTGACCTAAATGTTCCTTGACCAACGAATGGATAAGGAAAATGTGGTACATTTACTCAATGGAGTACTACACAGCAGAAAAAAGTAACAACATCTTTTATTTTGCAGGAAAATGGATGGAGCTAGAAAACATCATTTTGAGTGAGGTAATCCAGACTAGAAAGACAAGTGTCAAATGTACTCACTCATAAGTGGTTTTTAAACATAATGCAAAAAAAAAAAACCAGCTTACAAGTCACAATCCCAACGAATTTAGACAAGAATGAGGACACTAAGAGATACATACATAGATTTAATCTACATGGGAAGTAGAAAAAGACAAGATCTCCTGAGTAAATTGGGAGCATGGGGACCTTGGGAGAGGGTTGAAGGGGAGGGGAGAAGAAGGGAGGAGAGCAGAGAAAAATGTATAATGATATGTTCTACTTGTTCTTTATAAAACCAAAATCAGTACCTCCAAGAAGTACCCCCAAAAATACTCAATGGAATAAAATCTGGCAGACGGATTTGTTACATTTTGTAGAATTTGGAAAACTATAAGGCAGATTATTGAATCTATTTTTAAAAGCAACAACTAGGTACAAACATTGAAGAAATTTTACCAATAAATCAGTATAATATTTCTAAAGAGATTATTTATATAGGAAAATAATATGAATGTTAAGGAAGGTTGGTAGATTTTTAAATTTTTTTCTTTGACTTTGCATGGTTGCTCACTCATATTTATTTGTTTCTTTGATATCTTGTGACAGTATCATACTTGTAGCATAGGAATCACATAAGTTATTCTGCTTCAACCACACCATGCTAGACTTAAGGTAAGAACTATCATGCATAGCTTCTTTTGCTGTATTTATTTTTTATTAATTTTAATATTTAATCTATAGTTTGTTATTAGGCAGCAAACTAATGGGAAGTATAGTAGATATCAAATACCTTTATACATTTTGAAAAAAAATATGAAGTTAACATTTGGCTTCAGCCACCATCCAAAAAGAATTTTAGTTAATATTTAATTTAATTATCACTTGACTGATAATAATCTTTGGCTAAGTAACTTTCATACCTAATGTTTCATATCATATTCTAGATGTTGGATTGAAAAAAAAACCTAAGCACCCTTGTAATATATGGGCACTAGTGTCACTCATAGATTTAAAAGTAAGAATCTTGTGTCCTCAGAAAAATGAGGCTGGAAGATTATAATTCCAAGTTAGCCAGGGCTCCATAATAACTTCCAGGCTAGGCTGTATTACACAGTGAAATTTTGTTTCAGAACAAAATAATAATATATTAATAATAAATAATTTATCACTAATGATAAAAATGTTTGGTTCCTTGGCAACACTGAAGATATAATAATGGGTTTCTTAAATAATAAAACTCTGTTTCTTTATCGTAATAGATTTTCAGTAGCTGATTTATACTCTGTCATTACTCATTCTATATTATTCACTTTTCCATTATGTATGAATGGAGGAAATGACTTGGATGCAAGACATTTATTTCAAAATGTAAATGTAATAATGTCCCAGCACCAATTTTAAGGTAATTCTCTCATCTTCCTTTGACTTATAGATATACTCACAAGAAATATAGTGTTTTCTTCTAAGTCATAAGATGGGCTACCTTATATGCCTGTCTCTACCTCAGTAAACAAAAATAAAAGGAACAAATATAAAAAAACCTTCTTCATATAATGAAGAAACAGGAATAGAAGACTGCTCCCTCGGGTTATGGTAATGCCATGTGAAGTGCTATGTAAATTTGTTGCAAGCATTATTACAGATGGAGATGAACTCATTTGCATTTTCAAAAAGCTTTTGCATAGCAAAGATATATCCTTAATATAATTTGTATTCATATATAAATAATAGAAAACTTATCATCATTCATATTATTAAAAAATGCAATCTTGAGCTACTTATTATTGTTTTATTTTTTCATTTTAGACTTTTTTTTCTTATTATTCAAGACATCCAACTGACTTTTTGTCCTTGTGAGGTCTCCGACACTTTGGCTAATTACACGACGTGACTGTTTTCTTTAATCCGCATCACTATGTTCACTGTTCTTAGATGCATTTAGGAAAACCTTGTCCTGAAGAGAGCTGTAGGACATCATACCACCAGAGCCTATTTAATGATGTGCTGACTACACTTTTAATCGTGGACTTAGTCAATGAATATGATTGTCTCTAAATCTCTCAGGATGAAAGAACACTTGAAAATGGGTGACCTCTAAGGGTGACAAAGTATATCTCGTATCCATGACAAATATGGGAAGAGGAATAAATAGGGCAAATTATTTTGAAAAAAATCTGTGTGGTCATATCTTCCGTGATTTGGTAGAGATAACAGGCCATTTAAAAATGGAATTGAAAAAGTTTAAACAATTAAACTTTGTGTCGTAAATACCGAATTGGGAGAGAGTTGGGGGAAACTAGAGGAAGAAGAGATGGAGAGGCAGAACAGAAAAGGGAGAAAAGAAAAGAGATAAGAGAAAGAAATATAGAGAGATATGATAGTCTTGGATGGAAGCTAAAAAAAATGATAATTGGTATCTTTCACTTCTTACATCAGCTATTTCCTCTTTCTTGGAGAATCATTTCCTTCTCCTTGGTCCCTTGTTGGCTATCTAGGCTCAGTGATTATTCAAACTGAAGCACAAGCATCTAAAACCTAAAATCTAACATCTACATTTAAGAAAAGTGTGCAATGTCTGTACCATGGGGTCTGGGGTCACCTCAGTCAAGTGATCATTTCTGGCTTCATCCATTCACCTTCAGGTTTCATTTTTCTTAACAGCTGAATATTATTGCATTGTATTAATGTATCAAATTTTTATTATTCATTAGGCTAGTGATATTACACATGCTAGCAAGTAGAAGGCCCTGAGGTCTTTTCTAGAACACATAAATAATTAAGTATGTAAAAGTTCACTGTTTATAAAATACATGGCAATAAATATGAGTTATATTAATGCATATAAATATGATGTATTGTTATAAAATTTTTAATTTAATATGTGTTAGGAGTGTATGTGTCCTTATTCTTCATTCTGCTTGAAAATTTGGACCAAGAAATAGTACTAAAAAAATTAAGGGCTGGAGAGATGGCTCAGCCATTAAAGGCTAGGCTCACAACCAAAAAAAAAAAATTAGGAAAACAAAAAATTTATGGTGATCTATTTCTCTGTTACTTCTTTCCTGCTACCTCCACCTTTTTTTTTTTATAAAATCTTCTTCTAAAAGAAAGTATTATCTGGTGATAAGCTCATTACCAGATTTAATCAATTATAATTCCATAAAATAAAATGCATCTACTTCTGAAACTTTTAAAATTTGAGTCACCTATATAGTACACTCCTTACGGGAAGTAGTAGGGTCTCATACATTTTTGTTGCACAATATGTTTGTTTCTGTGGAATCAGGTGAAGCTCTGTAATCTACAAAATCAAGCCTACATCTCCAAGGGTTGGGTTTTGTTTTGTTGTCCAATAAGAATCCCTCATTACCTGCTGGAAAGAAGTCAGAGGTAATCCGTGTACTCTTGTATGAATGGTAAGGCCTTTACAGCAAGATTCACTATGTGTTCTTTTGTTGACATATGGAAAATTCAGTGTGGACCCAGACCAGATCAGTTCTGTTAAAAAAAAAAAAAAAAAAGTACAACTCTCTCTTTCAACCTTGAATCACTCCCCTCTCTGTTGAATGCTTGATTCATGTGTATGGTGGCTGAAGACTTTCATCTCTAGAAAGAAAGCTGCATAAGGTACACTATTTTTACTGCATAAGGTATTTTTTGTTCTTGCGAGGTGAGTTTGATAGAATGTTTTGTTTATGAAACTCTAACTGGGCAAAACCACAAAATATTTCTTTTTTATATACATGCCCAGTAGAGGGCACCCTCCCACCCCACAAGGATCCAGCTGGCAGCTTCTGGACAGAAATCCTTCATTTTTACCTATATCACTTACCTTTCTGTAGAAGCAGCATGGAGTGATTACCATCTTCTGTCCTAGGGTCTGCCCAGAGGGGTATTTCAGTACTTCCGTTTGTCTCTACAAGCAGGAGGATTGTCACTCTGCACCCCAGCAAACCAATGTGGATTCTTCCAAATAAAAAAATACTCCTTCTCATTATTCATTTTGACTTTGTACTTAGGGAAAACAATCCCAGGATAGGTTCACAGTATCCAGGGATATAGAAAGGAGTTAAAACTAAGCACACAAAATTATGTGTGTTCTGACATTCTAATGTCAGTGTTAATCTTTAAAATATATTTAAATAGTATTTGAGAATTTTATACAACATATTTTGCTCACATTCTCTACCCACAACTTTTTCCAGATCTATCCCACCCCCTTCACTCTCATCTTCATATCTTTATCTCTCCTAAAAATAGAACAAAAACAAAATAAAGCAAAGCAAAACGGCACAAGGAAAGCATGGGGTTATGTGTGTTGTCCAACTGTTCCCGAGAAAGGGACCTGCCTTGGAGTGTACTTGATATACTCAATTGATGTGGAATTCTCCTCTATATGCTATGAATACCTTTGGTTAATAAAGAAACTGTCTTGAGCCCGTGATAGGGTAGAGCTAGGTAGGAAAAACTAAACTGAATGCTGGGAGAAAGAAGGCAGTCAGGGAGAAGCCATGTAGCCCCACTGGAGACAGACACTGGAACTTTGCCAGCAGGCCGTGAATCTCATGGTAAAATGTAAAGTCCTGGAAATGAGTTAACACTAGATGTAAGAGCTAACTAGCAATACGCTTAAGTGATTAGCCAAGCAGTGATTTTATTAATACAGTTTCTGTTGGTTATTTCGGCTGAGCAGCCGGAGTGACCAAGTGGCCTTCATACAACACTCAGTGTCATTCCATCAAAGAAAATTTCCGTCTCCAGCAGCTACTATTTGCAAATAGCTTCTCACCTATGGCAGGATTTGTGACCACTTTCCTTTCTTCAACTGGAACCTGTGTGCGTCTTATGCATGCTGCCTCATTCTCTGTAAGTTCATATGTGCAGTAGACACAATGTGTCTGGAAAATCACTTTTTTTTTCTGGGAGTCATCTTCCACTTTTGGCTCACTCAATTTTTCTACATCCCTTTCCACATAGACGCCTGAACCTTGAGGGGCAGGGTATGGTGAAGACATCCAATTTAGGGCTGAATGTCTTAATGTTTTTAAAATTATTTTTATTTCACTTGTTTGAGTGCTTTACTTGCATGTGCATTTATGAGCATGTTTGTCTGGATCCTGCAGAGGGTATCAGATTTCCCTTTTCTGTGAGTCACCATGTCGGTGCTGGGAACCAAACCGAGATTCTCTGCAAAAACAAAAAGTTCCCTTAAACATTGAGCTATCCCTCCAGCCACTTGCATGTATTCTTACTGGACAAATAGTCAGAGTTACCTTATTAGCATGTACCCCAGGTATGGAGACAGGTCCTACCTTTAAAGAAGCTGCTAAACCAAATAGACCCTAATCCTATCGGACTAATGTCCTTAAAAACAGAGGAAATCTGGTTAACACACACATGCACATATACACATAAATATTCACTAAGATCCCACAGACATAGAATAATAATATATAAAAACACAGAAAAATGGTGGAAAACCAAAGTCAGAGCCTTTCGGCTGAAACCAAACCTCTTGAGGCATCGATCTGCTTTTACATCTAGACCTGTGAAGTGCAAACTTCTGTTTTTAAACCACCCAGGCTTTTATTTTGTTACTACACTCAAGGAAACGAGTAAAACTTTCTATTGCTCTTCTGCTGCCGCCGTGACATGTCTACACAAACAGTGCCTTAAAAAGCAAGGATTTTCTCTTCTATAAATTTATAGATTATGCGTTCCAAACAGGTCTCCCAGAGATAAAAAATCAAGTTACTGGTGTGGGTGCATTGCTTTCTGGATGCTTGAGAGAAAAATAATATCTGTGTCCATTCTTACCCTTCCCCATTTTAGGTCCCAGGCACAATTTTTAGCAAATAGCCTTCATTCTCCATCATCAAAGCTAATGATTTTGCATCTCTCTGGCTATTCGTTCAGAATATATTTCCTCTGATTCTCCTACTCTTTCTTTGTTTTCAATTATTACTTTTATAACTGTGATCCCACTGGATTCACTCAGGTAATTCAGAATAATCTTGTCATGTCACCTGAGTGATTTCAACGTAAAAGTAATGCCGCATACAAATGTGGTTTCCCGTTTGCTCTTAAATGGGTACTTTTTTTTTTTTTTCAAATTAGGATGTGGACATCTTCAAACTGAGAGAGTTATCAGACAATACTTTTCTGCCTCCCAAAACTCCTGTTGCCAGTTTTCTGGAACTTTCTTTTAATTCTCCCTCCCTTGAGATATAGTGGAGCTTGAACCTGTGAACTCTAGAACTAAAATATTCTGGATCCTCAAAACAATAGCAAGTGTTAAAGACTGTGTAAATATAAGAGATATTATTATCAAAATCTTACAAAACAGACCTAAACATATTTTGTTTGCTTGCTTATACAGTCAAGTAATTACTTAAAACTCCATAAGAATTCTATGACTATGTTTATCTATTTCATTTTTGGGTACTTTGTGTGGAAGTTCATATGGAGATGAACTCTTCTTCCTTCTGGAAATCTGCTGTTTGGCTTCCTCTTGACACAGTGCAGTCAGCAGCTGGAGGTCAGGCAGCCACTTGACTCTGAGTAATGTGTCAGCCTTCTGGGGCAAAGCAGAAGGCTGGCACACGGTAGAGAAAGCATCTGAAGCAACAAAGGAGAAAAGTTCTGTTTTCACTGAGAACATGAAGCAACATCCTCCCCGAACACTACTCTTGAACAAAATGGGCTTTCACATCCTTCAGAAATTACTTAAAAATAAAAAGACAACTTATCTGATCCTGAATGTGTGTTTTCTCAAGTCCACATTAACTGAAACTGTGCGAATAAACTATGATTCCACTACTTATCCTATAAGATATAAACATGATATTTGTATAATATTTATACTCTCTTTAATGGATTCTATCCCATTTAGTCATTTAACAATTAGGTACTTGCCAATATTTGCTAGCCTGTTTTTACAAATACATAAAAGGCACATACATAGAAGACTCAAGAGTTTATGTTGCTTGTAGCGAATACTGTAGGAAAAGAAAAAAGAAAAGACGAATGAAATATCATGGCCTATTGTGAGGTGTGAGCTGGAAAAAAACTAAATCTGGATGACATACCTTAGTTTCCTAGGGAAAAAGTCAGAAGAACACAACATTTTCCCAGAAGCAGAGCCTTAGTCAGCTGGGAGTCAAGCCAAGGTTTGATACTCTTAGTTCAGGAGCTTGGGTGCCATGCAAGAGTTTCTGTGATTCTCATCACCTTCCCAAGATTCCTCTTTAAAATTTGCCAGTGAATCATGTTAGGAGATGTGGGGAATATGAAAAGCCAACCTTTATTGTCCAACTGTAGGCCGATCCAAGCACAAGAAACGGAATGTAGCTTTCAAGATCCTACTGAGAATAATGAGCAATAATGTCTGGAGAAATTAAGGTGAGAGAAGATGCATAGAATATGCTATTGTGATTATGTGGTTGTGATTATGGAGGGTCTAAGTGACCCTAGTGATTCAGTGGGGAAAACTTCAAAGAATATATATTCTGATAGCATGTTCTGTTATTGACCAGGCAACCCTAGAGAATATATGAACTTGTTGTCAAATTTTCTAATTTTGAAATAGACAAATAAAATGGAAGGCATGAAATGTTTATAAAATAAAGTTTCTAATTCACTCCAATCCACTCATCTAAGATATAGCTTGCCCATTCTCTCTTTGTCTCTGTGTGTGTGTATGTGTGTGTGTGTTTGTGTGTGCTTATGACTGGCTATGTATGTTCACATGTGTGCACACGTATGAGTGTGCATCTTTATGGAAACTCAAAGTCTGTATCAGTATCTTCCTTAATCATTCTCCATATTTTGTTGCTGCTATTATGTTTGGAGGACAAATAATCTCACCAATTTATCCCAATGGGCTAGACTGGCTGCACAGTGAGCCCCAGGGACTCATCTGCCTCTCACTTTCAATGTGAATTGAAGGCTCTCACTGTTGTGATCAGCTTTACAGCTTGTGCTTGGTATCAAACTCTGGTCCTTAGATCCTTTACAAAATGAGACATCTCTACAGACCCTGAATTCTGTTTGTGAAATCCCTAGGTTGACATCTCAAGATTTCAACATTTCTGAGCATGCATTTGCTTGCTGTTTCTTAGATTTTACTTAGTGGACTTTTTCACAACTCTTAAATGTACTTAAGCTGAATCCTGCCCTCCTTGGGATTCTGAAATCATACTTGCCTAAATTCAGTACAATGTGTATTCGTATGTCTAAAATAGTACCCCCAAATAGATTCATATCCACATTTTTTCTTACATTTCTGGTTCTTTTTAGTAAAGTGTAATCATAAGGAAAGGGGGAACCAGGGATGTTGATTGCTGTAGATAGCTGACCTTGCAAGGAAATCTGCCACTATTGTTTTGTAAATGCTTATTTTATACTGTTGAAATAGGAGCGGCAGGGCTGCGTCCCCGGCACCCGGCCGCCCGCATGGCTAGCTTATGCCCGAAATAATTACACGGAAACTGTATTCTTTCAAACACTTCCTGGCCCAGCTAGGTCCAGTTTCTTATTGGCTAGCTCTTACATATTTATACTACCTTAATTGTTGAAGAACTGTGTGGTCTGCGGTGTTTAGCATACATACATTTATGTGAGGTTGCTTTAGTGAAGTGTTGGCCTTTGCTTAATGTTCCCTACAGAAAAAGCCTTCAAAAGCTAAAACCTCCTCTAGTATACTCTCGTTTCGCCTTCTCTTTTGGTTTTGACTTTCCCTATATACTTCCTTTTAAAAACTAATATACATAAAAATATGTACATACAAATGATATTACATGGGCTTGGTAGATTACATTTAGAGATGCATATGTATACAAAAACACACATGTGTGTCTATGAACCAGTTGTAATTCTGATCTTGAAGAAGCCAGAAGAGGATGTTGGAGCCCCTGAAACTGGAGTTTCAGAGGGTAGTAAAGCTACCATAAAGGAACTGAAAATTGACTCTGGCAATAGCCCATGCTCTAAACCACTGAGCCATCTCTCCTGAGAACCCCTCATGCACACAGTCATGGTTTTGTTTTTTTGTTTGTTTGTTTTTAGGTAAAACCACGACAGTTTGGGAGCTCCTAAGAGCCACAAGTTCTAGGCTACCTCATTTTGCTTATTTTAGCTTTCTGGTTTTTTTTTTTCAAAATTAATATTTAAGTGTACTTGTTGTAATACAAATCAGCATCAACCGGCTAGGACTCACCAGAAACCCAAAGTTAGTTACTCTCTGTATTGGTGATGTTTGTTATTTATGTGATAAAATAGCTGGCCAAAAGCAAGGAAGGTTTCATTTGTGCTGTGGTTTAAGAAGAAGCCACATGAGGAGGAAGACGTGGCAATGGGAGCATGCAACATCTGATTACATTGAGAGCTTAGGCGCTAAGAAAGAGAGAACTGCTAGCAGCAAGCAGGCATCCTTTTGAGTCAGCCCTGAAGCCCAATCTGGCTCATCAAATGGTGGCTCACAGCAGTCAGAATGGCTCCTCCCTTCTTACTGAAATCTCTCTGGAAACACTCTCACAGGCATCTCAGAGGCATTTTAAGTTGACAGTGAAGATTAACCATCACACCACCCTAATAATCTATCAACTAAAGGGGCAAATAATAGAATAATTTAAGTCAGAGAAATATGCACCCAATGGATTCCAATAAGAAAAAAACAAAAGAATCCAGTGGTCCCAAGTTTGTCTTTGGAGAAGGGGTCCTGGTCAAGGTAGGAACTAGATGATCCTCATCTCTTCTCTAACTCAGAAAGTTGGCTCTTAGACGTGCTTGGTTCCTGAGGCTAGTCCTCTGGTTTCCCTAAGATGTGTGCTCCTGCTCCAGTAGAGTGTTTTGCATTTGATATGTGCCTTTGATGATGCTTGCCAGAATGTGAGGTGTGATCTGTACTGTGACAGTTCTCTGGGTATTTGTCCTTTGTCATAAATGTAGTTATGATTGGTACTGCTCCTGGAATCCAATATAAATTCAGATTTGTGCTCCTTCTCTGGTCTGAAACATTATAAAATCTCACAGTAAAACATCTAGAGGAGACAAATGCAAAATGTGGGATTTGGGGCTCAAATGAGGAGCCCATGGTTTCTTTTTTAAAAAGCAGTTTCTATGTTATATTCCTACAACTTTGAGCCTCCGGTAAACCAATTTCTGCTCAGCTTCTCTGTATTTGCCAACATTTTGCATTGTTTTGATAGTTCTATGTAGTCATAATATTCATATATATATATATATATATATATATACCCACTCCAGCATTCTCAAACTCTGTATGTAAGTCAGAACTCATTTGCTTGATTTCAGAACACACAAATATTAGTAGAAAAATCACATATTTATGTCAAAACATACATTTATTATTATTATTATTATATGTGTGTGTATGTGTGAATCTGTGCATGTGAGTGCAGTATCTGTGGAATGCAGAAGAAAGCATTAGATGCCATTATCTGAAATTGCACCCGGCTGTGTGCCACTTGACATGGGTGCTTAGAATCAAACTTGGATCCTCTGGAAAAGCAGTATATTCTGCTAATTCCTGAGCCTTGTCTCCAGACTCTGTATGTCATATTTTATTTCTTACAACTAATGACCAGTTGAAAATTTAAACATATAAGTAACTCTTAGAGAATATAAAATGTTAGGTCTTCTGTTAAGCTTGTGATGCAATGAACCCTAAAGCATTCAACTCAGCTTTTCCAGTCCAGTTCCCTAACTGATGATGAACTTTGAATACTAGGCAAATCTTCTGCAGTCTTCACTGTAGATACATGTTTAAAGATAGAAGAGATAAAGTGACTAGATCCATCTATGTGTCACGAGACTGATAGTAGGTGACCACCCCAAAGGTCTGGAATATGCCTAAGTTTGTGATTGATTTTTCCATGCAATGCTTCTGATGAGGACTGCACACACCCTTCTATGGTACACATGCTGACCCAGGATTAAGAAATAATGTATTTTGACACAGTCTGAAATCAGTATATTAGACTACCAATTCCGGCCACTCAAAGCTCAAAGATATTGAAATTTTACTTAAGTATATCTTAAAGTCATATTTCCTTTCTAAAGAACATTTAAGTTTTGAGGAGATGGGTGGATGACACTTCACAGTACACACGTGGAGGTCAGACGGCAGTTTGAAAGAATCAGTTCTCTCCTTTCACCATGTGGATCCTGGGAGTCCAACTTAGGTGGTCAAGTGTGGGAGCAAGCACCCTTATCCTCTGAATCTTCTCCTTGGCCCACCACACTTTCCTAACCAGGCCTGGCAGAGAGATTGTAAAGTAAATAAGACAATAAAGCCCCAGGTCCTTAGACATTCCTCATTCTTTCCCCAATTTCAATTAGCCCTGGATCTGAGTTTAGTCTTTCCTCCCTGGTTTCCTGGTAAAGAGTTAGAGATAGTACCACATTAGACAATATCTAATAGATAATGTAATATAACACATTATAGAATTATCGATAAGCATATTTATGTGCAAACAAAATGTGTGGATAATTCATATTTTTGTAGGTAGAAGAAATAGGATTTTTTTTACATGAACAATTAGATTAGCCAGAAAATGAGGAAACAATGAAGGCGGGAAGTGGTTAGCACTGTGAAGTACAACTAAATATATCATGCTGTTGCAGAGAGGGTAGACATGCAACTGACTCTAGTCTAAGTTCTCAAAAAAAAAAAAAAAAGAAAGTTGGAAAGTCAGTGTCATAATTGGTGACTCCTTGAGTGTGATGTTAAAGATCTTCTAATATTAACCGGTTATCTCCATTTAACAATATAGAAAATCTTTTTTTTTTCTTCCTGAGATGAGATCTCACTAGATGTCTAGGGGACCTCAAACTCCATATCCCCTTACTCGGTCTACTGAATGCTAGGTCAGAGGCCTGCATTGCTATGCCTGGGTAGGATGTGATTCTTATACTCCCAATATCACAGGTCCCGTGCTCTATAATTGTATTTATTCACAAATAATAATAAAGGAAAATGAATGAGATCTTGTGTCCATTCACGGTTCCTCTTTCTTTAAAATTTTATGAGAAACTTCTGCTGTGTGGCTGTGAAATAGCCCAATAGCCTTGGGGCTAGTTCAATGTGGGTGGATTTATAATTCTACTTTTTTGTTTAAAACATCATGACTAGAAGTTATATGCCCCCATTTAAATATTTCTTTTCCTATTTTTCTTTTAATTAAAAAAGACGTGATGCTAGGGATTGAGCCAAGGCAACTTGGCTAAGGCTACACAAATGCTCTACCACCTGCCCACTCTTAGTGTATTATTAATTACCTTTAGAATGGGCTCGCCATACTGTTATCATAAACACTAGTACTATTATGCTGTCGTTTGTGTTTTCTCAAATGCTTTTGTCTTGTTTCTACCACACAGTGTCAACTGATTGCAGGTACCTTTGGGCTTACTGATTTGATCCATTGTTGATTAAGAAATATGATTCCTACAATTATTCCTCCCCCTTTTCCATGAGGTTCCAAGCTCCAAGGGGAGGAACTCTATGGAAATCTCCATTTGAAATCTCTCTCTGCTTAATGGGTTTCAGCATGTGCTCTATCAGCTGCCAAAAGGAGCCTCTAATGGCGATGGTGTACTGAATCAACTAAGCAGGGCTTATAGGGGCTCACAGAGTTTGAAATGGCAGCTTGGGGAGCCTACATGGACCTAGGCTAGATACTCATCATATATTACAGTTGTTGGCTTGGTGCTTTGTGGGACTCCTAATAGTGGGAGCTGGGTTTCTCTGACTCTTTACCTGCTTTTGGGACCCTTTGCCTTCTATGGCTTGCCTTGCCCAGACTTGATATGAAGGTGTATGCCTAGTCGTGATGTAACTTGTTATATCATATTCAGTTGATAACCCCAAGAGGCCTCTTCTTTTATGAAAGGGAAGGGACGAACAGTAGGTATGGAGGGGATACACGCACTGGGGGGTGCTGGGGGGTGCTGGCAAGTGTGGAGGGTGGGAGGCTGCTGCAGAGATGTAGTGTATGAAAGAGGAATATTTTATTTTAAAAAGAAGTAAGATTCCTTCTGTTTGGAGCACCAAACAGTGCTTGTGGAACATAATCTATGTGTCTCTGTTTAGAAATAATAGCTATAAAAGCTTAACAATGCAATGTTGAATTTTTAATTTTGTCATATTTGAATTTGTAGAATTGGAGTGAATGAACAAAATAGAACGTACAAACCTCTGACCACATGTTAGAAAGGTGAAGCGTTTTCCTTCCCATTAAGCTGATGCTTCAGCTTGCTTTAGTCCGATCTGCTACCACCATTACAGAGAGAGCTGGAGTGAGCAGCAGCGTTGTTGCTTTCCATTGTTAAGTGCCAATGGCTTTTCTTATGTTTTGTTTTATGCTTTTGTTTTACTCTTTTCTAAAAAGACCAGGGGAAAGGAACGGCAAAGAGAAAAAAAAAAAAACAGTTTTTTTTTTTTTTTCTCTCAGCACTGTATGACTGCAAAAAGATGCGATGGGAAATAACAGATGCTGGAGAGTTCATACATAACTTATGCACCAGGGATGACTGGTATGGGGTTAATTTTGAACTCTGCTCCAAAATTCTTGCTCTTCTTTTGCTTTAACTTCCCCTTTTCTTTTTTTTTTTTGAAGCTTAAAAGCAGCTTAAAAGTCTTTATTAAAACTGAAATGTGAATATTATATCAATAACCAAACTTGCTTCTAAGTATATCAGAGCAATGGGATACAGCTGTCCAGTTTCTGTGTCAGCAGCACATGGTTGGATGTCATTCACCCACGGAGACAGTGGGGCTGATCTATTGTGAGCTCACCAAGGCCAGCTGGACTACGACTGAAAAACCATGGGATAAAACCGGACTCTCTGAATATGGCGGACAATGAGGGCTGCTGAGAAGCCAAGGACAATGCCACTGGGTTTTGATCCTACTTCATGTTCTGGCTTTGTGGGAGCCTAGCCAGTTTGGATGT
>NW_026067938.1:12445491-12512982 GCF_014885135.2 Alexandromys fortis
AAAAAAATTATATTAAAAAAAAGAACAATATAAAAAACAATTGAATTTATGTATATCTGGTTGTTATTTTACCTCTACAGTTTTAGGGATTCACAAACATCATAGATAAGTTTTCCTGAAGGCAGATTATATCTCTAAAGTATTCCTAATATTTCATCCTTTTATTTATAAATTACATGGCCTTCCATCTTAATAATTACATGAAGTATGTAATTTCTAAAGGTTTCCCTTCAGTTCATTCTTTCACTTGGTTATAAATGCTGCGGTATTTATTTGAACTTAGAATATCTGTAATATTCAAGGGAGCTTATAGTGTGCATTCTAACTTCCCCTTTTCTTTTTACAATATCCTGTGAGGAAAGGGGAATGAGTTATCTGACAAATTTAGATTTTGCAAACTTGTGCATGGATGAGACGGCTATTGAAACACGTTTCAAGGAAAGATTTTCAACACACAACTGTGTCATTTCCTTTCCTTGTGAGCCAGATGCTGAAATACTATGTGATAAAAATTTTAGGTTTCAATTGTAAAGAGAGGGAAGCAGATAAATCACTGCGGTCTTCTTTTCCAGCAATGACAAAAGAGGTATATTTTAATTTATTTTTTCTGAACTTACTTCTATTGATGGTGTGAGTCTAGTCTGTGTACATGTGAGTATGTGAGGGGAGAGAGAAAGAGAGATGGTAAAAAAAAGAGAGTGCTGATTAGTAATTTCTAGCAGAACTCTTCTTCTATCACTAATAGTTTGGTTTTGTTGTTTAGCAGGTAAGGTAATAGTAAAAATTCTTGCCAAGGTTTTCATTAATGAAAACACAATAAATATGCCTGAAACAAACTACTTTATAGTCAGCTTAGCAAGTAACTCTGTGTTTTGCTAAAATGTTGGCTTTATTCAAAGTATGTTTAATAAATTGGTTTGTTCCTTTCTCTTCACGTGACATGTGTGGTTTTAACCAGATGGTTGTGTTAATCTTGACTTGTTCATAGAGTGATATTGTCTGAGTCTCTTCCGTAGATAGTTTTTGAATTGCATATGGGGAAGGGATACAAAGAATAAAATACAATTACTATGACATGAGCATCCTACATAGAATAAAATTGATATAGGTAACTACTGTATGAAGAGGAGGGGCTCTTACTTTAAAAGGAGAAAGAACTACAAGAAATAAATTCATGGAGATGTTACAAGTTAGAGTGATATTGATTGATGGGTAAGACTTACACAGCAGAAAAGTGGGCTGGTGTTATCACTGGCCATGTGGAACTGGGGCAGAATAGTCACCGAGCTGAAATGATGAATGTTTAGGGTAGTAGCTGAGAGCTCACATTGTATAAGTACACTATCTGCTTGTTTCAAGTCCACCACTTCACTTCCAACTATATAACACTGAGTAAGTACCTACACCATTTAGGTGTTACTGTCCTAAGGTGCAAAATAGAGAAAATCTGATTCTATAGTTCACAGAGCTGCTTTTAAGGTAAAATAAGTAAGTCTAATATGGTAATATAGAATTGCAAAGCAATGCTGAGTCATATATTGGTATATTATTCTGCATACCAGGCAAGCTTAAAATGATTTTTGCCTTTGTAGTATTCCTTTACATATATATATATATATATTATAAAAATACATTTTTATAATTCAAAATTGTTAAAATATGTGCTTGATTTCTTAAATATCACTTACCTAAAATATGGCATATTCTCTTTTCCACTTGTCATGCTTGTTAATGCTCTTCTTTATCTTTCTGTTTTTATTTTTTGAGAATTTTATAAAATGTATCTTCATCACACGTTTTTAGTCACTTTCTGCTATTAGATTCAAATGTTGATGCTCTTTCTATTTCAAAGGATAATTATCACGACCATCAGGCACATATATGGTTCAGTTGCTAACAGAAATTTTTATACACTCATCTCTTCAGCATGGAAACAATGTTTGCCCAAATATACTGATTTTAAAAAATGATGCAAATTGTCGACTACATATATATATATATATATATATATATATATATATATGTATAATAACCTTGTATATAAACAAGGTTATTATTTTAAAAGATTAAGGTCAATGACACTGAAGCAATTTGCCCCAATGTTAAGAATTTTGCTGTAAGAAGGTCACAGCAAATATATGTAGAGATTTATCTTAGAAAAAAATGATGCATAGTAAATATGAAAAGAGAGTGGCAGGAAGCATAGTCACAACTCTGTGATCTAGTTACTTAGAATGTCAAGGCAGTCAGACAACAAGCTCTAGGCATGCTTGAGCTACAATGTGAGTTCAAGGCCAGTCTGGGCAATTTAGTGAGATCTTGTCTCAAAATTAAAAGTAAGAGAGTGTTGGGGGTATAGTTCACCTGTGACACCCTTTGATGGGCAGACATTTGTTTGCAAGTCCAGTGCTAGCACAAGAACAACAGCAACGGAAACAAATAGTTAATAGATGACATACACAAATCCCTTACTTAGTTACATATGGGTTTAAGAAAGTGCCCCTGTATTGTTCAAACAATGGATATGAACAGACAATACCTAAGGGGTACAGTAATTAAGAAATGATTGAGTGGAAATATCTCTTCTACAACAATTATAAACATGAAAACAAACATGTCTTAAAATAACACCACTCTTGTTAATATCTAAGCAAGTCTATGGTGATGAATTCAATTTATAATCTCCTCATTTACATATTGCTCAAACATATATGGTATTATACCATCTTTCTAAACAATAGTAGATACCAGGAAATTCGCAGTAGTTTTCACTTAGTCTAGTGGTTCAACAAAAGAATATCAAAAGAATAAATCCAACTGACCACAATAGCTTTGACATCAAAGTTTATATTAGAAAAATCATGTGCTCCAGAAATGTCGGGGGGTGGGGGTGATGAGTAATTATCTATAGAAATAGATTCTCATGTTTGGTTAAATATCATGTAGTTCATTATTTTAAATTTAAAAAAGAAAATCAAAGAAGGAGGAAAACATGATTTTTAAGGGAAATGTGTTACACCCATCAATATACACACTACAGTGCTCACTGTGTAAATCCAGACATACGCTCAAAGACTAAAGTTACCTGTGACGACTGATGGCAGTTTACTGTATCAAAATGACAGGATGGTAGAAGTTGACTTCTGCCTCAGGCTTCCATGGCCCTCATTGTTTTAATGATAAAATGGAAAGCAAAAATGAAGACTGTGGTTCGTGTGAACCACGGAGTTCTTTCCTATGGCTTTCCTGTTGCTACTTCCATGAACTTTTGACCCTTTATAAAAAGCTGACACGGTAGAGAAGTGTTTTGCTTCTCATGAGAACACTCTGTGCATAGATTGTTCAAGTGCAAAGAATTCCCCGATCCTTTATCAGTGCAGCTGGGTGTGGCGGGAAAAGCCACTGGATGTGAAGTTGTTTGGTGTTTGGAAAGTGCACTTAGCATCGCATGACAATGCTGACAAGGAAGGACTCGACTTGGGTATGTGCTCTAACATTTACAAAATTTTCATAGTAATAATCAGAAGAAAGTTGAAATAATTCAGTCAATTTAATAATAAATTTCTTTGAGACGAGATGGGATGCACTGGTGATATCTTTTGCATTAGGGAACTAAAGCAGAAATTTTAAATTTTGCATTTAAGAAATATGAACTTTCCTTGTGGTACAAGCCAATCTAGGAAGCCCAATCATTCTGGAAAATATTTTTTTTAATTTATGTATGTAAGTTTTCATTTTGTTTTGTTTTATCTTTATCTTCATTTTATGGCTCTGGGGATCAAACACAGATCCTTGCATCTGAAATGCAAGCACTGAGGTCATCAGGGGAGCAAATAGGGAGAGCCAAAAGGATAAGAGCTGGGTCTGGCACACTCACTGTGCAGGTACGGGGAAAAACACAATAGCACACCTGTAATTGCAGCGTTTAGGAGTCTGAGGGAGGAAGAGTGTGTGTTAAGGTTAGACTGGCTGACCTCGTAACACACTGTCTCAAAGCAAAATCATACAGAAAATAACCGAAGGTTTGTCTGTATTTGAAAGTACAGGATCGTTTTTGCTTACTTGTCCACTAATCAAGCTTGTTTGTAACTTTGTTTCTCAGGTTTTTTTTTTTTTTTTTTTTTTCCAAATGAAGCTTTCTCTATATGCCTGTTTCTCTTCCCTCCAACACACTCTAAAGGGCTAAAACTATAGGGAGTAAATTGAGAGAAATCGCACAACATGTGAGGAATTTTTGTTGCTGTGGTTGCTCATGAAGATGTTTTTGTCACGAATACGAATGTTTATTAAAGGCGTCCCAGCAGTGGATTGCTGAGAGCAGATGTTGCCCACAGTGATGGAATGGCTACATCTATGTTCAGAGCTGATGTTCATAATGCTCATAGAACTGTGGGGGTCGAGGAAAATACTGTGTTTGAAAAAAAATACAAAGATGAGGACGGGGAGTGTTAGAAGTTGCTAGCTTCCCAGCCACACTGCTACCATCTTTGAGATCATCTGCACCTACTTGTTAGCGTCTGTCACCACTGAGCCTGTGGGCTGCTGACATCCTCTCGTCACAGTGTGAATGAGGGAGTGGGAAGGCTCACTGGACAGTAACCAGAGTATCTGGCCCCTCTTCCAGCCATTTGCATGTAACTAACCAAGTGGGGTTATGAACTCAGGAATGGTCTGAGGGCTACATGTAGGCTCGTAATTAGTATGGAAAGGAGGCTTCATCTATGCAAAGACGTGAAAGAAATCATCCATAGACTCGCCAGAGGAGCTGCACTGAAGTCCGCCATGTTTCTATAAAAACCCATCAGCCATGCACTTTAAGTAAGCCCAGTAAACTCATCGTTTCCCAGGGTGAGCTGTGATGCTCTGGAATCATATTGTCATTTATCACTAGAATCTAAAAGGCAGAAATAGACTTTGTTCCTATATCTCCCACGAGAAACTTCAGCAGCTGGGAATAACACTGCAAGAGAATCCGAGATTCGGTGATTTAAAAACTATTATTGATGGTGAGAGGGTAAAACCTAGCTTAGATAAACATCCTGCCAAACTAATCTCCCACACCTACATCACCCTGGCCTAAAGCTAGTAACACGTCCCTGCAAATGTCAGTAGGATGTGTTTTCAGGATGATGTCCTGTGTCCTGGATTTACTTTTGCCCAGGAATTTATAATTCAGTCTGGAATGACGGAAATCTCAGTTTTTCTAGATTTTTTTTTTTTTTTTTTTTTTTTGGTTTTTCGAGACAGGGTTTCTCTGTGGCTTTGGAGCTTGTCCTGGAACTAGCTCTGCAGACCAGGCTGGTCTTGAACTCACAGAGATCCACCTGCCTCTGCCTCCCGAGTGCTGAGATTAAAGGCGTGTGCCACCATCGCCCGGCTGTCAGTAGGATGTGGATGAAACCAGTGGCCAGTTGTGACTCACAAGAATCAAAGGATAGCAGACAAGGACCAGAACAGAGGCAGTTTGTGTTCCTAAGCCCTAAGAGGCAAGTTTACTTCTGGATCCAAAAGACAACAAAATATATATACTTAAAAAGGAATATGACTCTAGTACAATTTTATTCAAAGTATTTCAGTCTGGCTTCATCTTCCTCATGTTAGTGTTCTAGCTTGTGGAGAGGCTGAGTCAAAGCTAGGAAATATACACCTTGGTTTTGATGGAAGCTCAGGCTGCCTAAACTAGAAGATAAGCCTGCCTCTGATTGTCAATCAGGATATGAATTTTCAAGGCGTGACAGGATGTTTCCTATAAGAGGACAAATACTAAAAAATAAAAAAGAGAATTGAAATACTAAGTTCTTGTGGAGCCTGTTACATTAATACAGGGTCAAGGATGGTACTGAGGGACCCTAGAATTAAAGTAAAAAGCCCACAGAATCTGGATCACAAACAAAAATTGTGAAGAATTTCCGTATGCAAAAGAACTCACCCCTGGTTTTCTAAATTCCACCTCACTTAGCAAGCAAAGACAAATGCATGGGATTAAGTCTTAGAATGTATAACACAGTTATCCACTCACCACTTATAAAGGATCCAGGTTGCCTTAAACTCTGGCAACACAATGTTGGAGAAAACTGGACACGGATCTGCCAGCTTACATTCTAGAAGTATGTTTCAGGTACAAGTGTCTTCATCTTTGTTCATAAACATTCCTCCATAGACAATAGAGTGAATGGCCTGCAATGTTTCCATTACATTGAGGGGAAAATGAATTCAGGATATTTCAAGAGGTATGCTAGAGCCTTCTCTACTAATTTGGAGAAGGACCAGTGACAACGAGTAACAAAATGATTTCAGTAACAGTGAGCAAACATTTTTCCATCCAGTTTTTTACCACCTGGCCTCTGTATCTGTTCTTGTCTCCAAGTTCCTGCCCTGTCTGAGTTTCTGTCTTGACTTTCTTTGGCAAATGAACAGCAATATGAAAGTATAAATCAAATAAACCCTTTCCTCTCCAACTTTCTTTTGGTCATGGTGTTTTATTACAGCAATAGAAAACCTAATTAAGATATTTTGTATAATTGGAAGTAAGAATGAGACCTGTTACGTGCTTGGTAAGTGTTTCACCACTGAGCTAATCTTGGTCACAATTAAATTTATAAATGTAAATATAAAAGTGTACATTTTAGTGAGTACTATGTTGTAATTTATATGCATTGTGTCGAAGTAAAATAATGTTAAATATTTCCTTTTAGTGAAAACTTTCAGGATTATTTTTGCTATCTTTTGAATGTGCAGTGCAATGCTGACATAAGTGTCACCTCAATGTGCAATCCCAGGCCAGACTTTTGCTCCTCTCACTATGACTTGCAAATTATTGACCCTCTCCACTCACATATCAGGAAGTCTGTCATGGTGGCCCACTTAGCTCCATATTAAGACATTCAAGGACTTTGATAACTGACAACTGCCACTAGAGATAAAGGGTATATATTGTTCAGTAGAATGGTGATTGAATTAAAATGATACAAGAACAGACTTATGTTGTGTAATGTAAACCTACAAAGAAAGAGAGAAGAGTTGGGGAGAAAGAGGAGAGAAAAAGAAAAGAGAAGGAGGACCAGGGGGAGGAAATGAGGGAGAGGGCGCCAATTAGAAGGGAATGGAAGAAAACTTACCTCTTCCTGTGCGTTTAAATCTAATTACTTGACTTTATCTTTCTAAACAGATAAGCAGATGCCCTGGCAAGGAAGTCTGGCTCACTAAGCTGTGTGTAACGAATCAGTCCAGAAAGTCACAGGAAATATTTGTCCCAAAACACGAGGCTATTTGTTCTAAGGGAAATCATTTGTTTTCTCTTTAGCTAGTTATTTTTCTGCCAGTTGAATCTTTTTGTCCTTAGAAAAGTAAGTCTACTCCTCTTCACACGCAAAGACCACATGCCTGTAAACACAGATGCCTTTCCACAGAGAACAGCACAGCGAGTCCTCAAGAATCAGACCTCTTCCGTCTGTTTTTCATGTGTTTGTAACTTACGTGTGAGTGCATGTTTGTGTGCATGTGAGTGCATGTATGGAGGTAGTGAAGGTAAACACGTGTGCCTGTACGTGTGTGTCCCTGTATGTGGAAATCAAGGGTCAACGCTGGATATTGCCTCCTGCTTCTTTGCACCATTTATTTTGTGACAGGATCCCTTACTCTCTCTGAGACTCATCAGTGGGTTGCACAGACTGGTCCTCATAGTGCTGGAGATCCTCCTGTCTCCAGATCGGATCACTAGGACTGTACCATGTCTAGCTTTTTGGGGGATGATAGGCATCCAAATTCAGGTAATCATGCTTGATCAGCAGGCACTTTATTGGCAACTATCCACACAGCCCTATAAATTTGATTTTTTTAATACTTCAGTGAAAAGTCAAGAGAAAGATTAATCTCGTGCTTTATACGGCATGTGTATTTAATTATACTTTTGCTTGCTAAAATTGAATATTAATTATAAATAACTTAAAACACCATGAGAAACCTCAGCAATTTCATATGGGATTCGTGTATTCTGTGTGTGTTTAATAGATCATAGAGCAACAGAGGCTCTTCCCTGATGAACCAGAGGAAGCTGATAGCTACTCAGAATCTGTGAAGTTTGATGCTCGCTCAATGACAACATTGCTTCCTCCCAGTAAGTAGAAAATGACAGTGGCACAGGTCCTGGGTTGAGTGGATTAAATAAGTGTAGATTTGTTTGTTTGTTTGTTTTGTCACAGTTCTCTGTCCCAGAAGTCTTAAATCAAGGTATCCAAATTAACAAAGGTCATTTAAAGGCCATGCCTCTTTCTAGTGGTTTCTGGCAATTCTTGGTAGTCCTGGCTTTTGGGTGCATCATTGCACTTCCGCTTCTTGCTTCTGAGAGTTCGTTTTCCTGTGTATGTTCTTTTCTCTTCTTGTAAAGATCCAGTCATCAGACTAGTTATCACACCACAAGACACCATTTACACTTGGCTACATCTGCAGTGACCCTACTTCATTAACATCGTCTTCATAGTTATCTAGAGCTAGCATTTCTGCCTATCTTTTGGGGAGATAAAAATTCCACTTACAATTGATCAATCAGATTGGGACAGGAACACAAAAGAATCAAAGCTCACCAGCTTCTGCTCAGGCTTGAGGTGACAGAACCGCAAGTTTTATCCATCCACTAACCCTTGATGTCCATATCTGAGGAGATGGGTGAAAAGAGAAGCATTGCAGAGAGATTTCAGGTAAAGGAAACAGCGGGCAAAACTCATGAGTTTACACACGCGAATTCAAATCACATGTGGTAATTGACACCTGGAATTCCTGTGTGGGAGAGGAAGTCACAGGAAAATCCCTGTGGCTTCTGGGGCAGTCCATCTAATTAAATCTGTAGTTTCCAGGTTCAGTGAGAGAACTTGTCTCCAAAATAAAGTGGAAGGGACAGAGTGATTGCTCCACGTCTAAGAGCACTTGCTCATTCAAAGGACCTGGCTTTGGTGCCTAGCATGCACGTGGCATCTCATAACCATTGCGACTCCAGTTCCAGATAAACTGATCCCTGACCTCCTTATGCGTCAGACGCACACAAGGTGCATAAATGTGATTCCCATTTAGTCAGCCTGAAATACAGACAGTTTCAACTTGCTTTTACAATGGGTTGTTCTTTTCATTTCCATTCTTTACCTTTTTTTCTTGACTGTATCTTTTAAAATGTTCATTTCTTTCCCTTTCCATGTCTCACAAAGTGGAATTGAACAGAGCTGAACAAAGTGGTGCACATCTATAATTCCCGAACTTAGGAGGTAGAGACAGGAGAATCATGAGTTAAAGGCTGTTTTCTGCCGCAGAGTGAGTGTGGTGCTAGCCTGGGCTATATAAAACTCTCTTAGGGAGATACTGAGGAGGTCGCTTATTCAGTCAAGTGCTGGCCGTGCAAGCAGAGAGACTTGAACTTGGATCTTCAGAACCTGTGTAGAAAGCAGAGGGTGGCAGAGCACTCTTCTGAACACAGCACTAGGGAGGCAAATACAGGCAGATCCCTGAAGCTCCTTGGTCAGCAGTCTAGACAAACCAAGAAAATATAGGTTCCGTGAGAGGTCCTCTCTCAAAGGGGAAGAGTGACAAACAATAGAGGAGGACATCTAAGTACTAACCATGAGCCTCCAAAGAAATCCTGACGTACACAGGCAGTCATACACATACATGAACATACACATACTTCCTACACAATAAATATGGAGAGAATTTACCATTTTCCCTCTGTATCAGCATAGTCCCACTGTAATCCATATCCCTTTATAAAAATTCCTGTTCTATGTGAAAGTACGTCAAAGGGAAAAGTATAGTTAGTACATTCTCATATATCCAGAGGATGGGTTTCATTGATGCATTCTGAACTTTTATCAAAATGTGACTCACTTTTTATCCATTTAACGTAATTGTGTGTTATAGTTCACTCATGTGAGATGTACAAATAGGAGATCATGTACAGTCATGCTCCCTCACTTGTACAATAAGCACTTCATCTGCTAAACCTTACATCCAGCACCAGTTACGAAGACTTTAATTAAGGGTTTTTTGTTTTGTTTTATTTTTTGTGTTTTAATAATAGACTGGGGTTTTGCTCTATTCTCTTTTGCTCTGTTTTAGATCCTAAGAATGGCTCTTCCCCTCAGGAGAAGCTGAAGTCCTTCAAAACTGCCTTAGTTGCTCTCTACCTTCTTGTGTTTGCAGTTCTGATACCACTCATTGGGATAGTAGCAGGTACGGTATCCTAGAATCTTGAAACTTTGTTTGTGTGCTCATTGTGAAAGCAGAACCTATAACAGTTTTGTATGATGGATTCATAAAGAAACTCCATATGCAAAGCATTCCTCGATTTCGGCAGATGCAATTAAAATAGATTCCGTAATGTAAGTAGAAGGTTCTTTTAATTTTATAAATGAAATATAAAAGAGTAAAATAAAAATATTGACATGAAGAGAGCTCAGTTTACATCTGTTCTGCTCTCTTTCTTCTCCCTTGTCTCCAAATTCTTCTCAAAACCATTATCTATTATTCTTTGTTACTGTGATATGGATATGTGTATATCTGAGTTCTTGGGATGGAAAACATATGAGTGCACTCATTTCTACAGATGACTCAGTTTTCACCGAAAGCCATGTATTCAGGATTAGGGCCTTGTGAGATTTCCTCCATCTATACTTAAAAGTCAATTGGTGGTGTTATTTTTCAGGTCTTGTTCAGGTGATCACAGTGTTACCATTTCATGAGTGCCAGTCCATGTCATACATATAATACATCATCTGTTGGTAAACAACCTGGTCCTCTTCCTCTCACAGACTCTCTGTCCCCTCTTCTGTGATGCTCGCTGGACCTTGGATGTACAGGTTGTATTATAGGTGTATCAATTTGGGATAGGTATACCAGGCAGTTGTTCTGGCCATTTTGGCAAGTTGGGGATTTCTGTAGTGATCTCAGTCTATTGAGGGGCACTTCTCTGAAGAGCGGTGATGAGCTGTGGGAGTTACACTCATCCATGGGCATAGATAATTATTTAGAAGGCAGTTAGAACTTTGATTGTAGTAGGGATGTGGCTCTTGTATGCCCTCTAGGCTAGGTTTACAGTACTGTTCAATATGAGCAGGGGAAAGCATTTTCACCCCAAGTTGCAAAATTTCATTTAAACTGTGCGTGACTGTGTGTGCAGATATGCATGTTTATAATTTTAAGCAATCATAAAATACTGTATGGGGTGCATCTTCACTTGTTTAGAGTGTTGTTAGCTTCTTTCAGAGTTTTACATATATCATGTACATGTACTGGTAGACATGACAGATTAGATTCTCTTCTTGCTTTTGTAAATCTAATGAATTTGAATTTTACACTGCTATTGCTCATTACTGTTACATATAAATGTAATTGAATTTTTATATTAAACTTTCTGTAATTTTTTAAAAAGAAAGTGCAGTGATAAGGTTTAGACTATTTCAAAAGTAGAATATACTCAATAGTTCGTAACACTTCTAGTGTTGGACTGAAGCACTCCTGAAATTCCAATTACTGCATAATAGAAATGCACCCTAAAAAAGAATGAAGTCAGCCATGGTTCTTTTGTGTGTCTCCAGTGTCTTCTAAAGTATGTTTAAAGAATCTAATATTCTGTTTCTGAGGTATGTGTCAATGTGAAAGCAAGTATGGTCATTTACCCTAACAATGTCTACCCCAGAAAAACATGCCTGATTGCTTTTCAGAAATTTTATACATCAAATGCAAAAATCAGATGGTAATATCACATTTTAAAAACATTACTGTTGCAGGGGAAATGGCCTGCTTGTTTGTCCTGGCTGCCTGGCTAGCTTATCCCCCCCCCCCCGTAAAAAAACACACACACAGAAACTGTGTTAATTAGAACACTGTTTGACCCATTAGTTCTAACTTCTTATTGACTAACTCTTACATCACAGCATAACCCATTTCTATTAATCTGTATATTGCCACATGGCAGTGGCTTACCGACAAAGATAATAACCAGCATCTGTCTCAGGTGGAGGATCCATGGTCTTTCTCCTACTCCACCTTTTTTACTCCCAGTATTCAGTTCTGTCTTCACCACCTACCTAAGTTCTGCCCTATCAACTAGGCCAAGATAGTTTCTTTATTCACTAACCAATGAAAGCAACACACAAACAGAAGGAACTCCTACACCATATGACAATATCTAATTATTGTATTTAATGTTCCATTATTTAAGTAGTTTTTAACAATTACACAGCAACATCCATTGGGATTTTTTAAAATAGGATTTGTGACTTGGGTTCCCTGTGGTGTTCTCTAGGCATGTATTTCTCTAAGAAGTTTGTTTATATGTTATATGAAATATTTTCAAATAATATTCTTTATCCCGGGCTGGCTCTTCTAACTTGCTATGTACCTAAGAACGACCTTGAGCACAGATTTTCCTGCCGCTACCTCTGAGTACCGAGTTTACAACATCAACACATTCAGTTCACCTGGTGCTGGAATCAGGGTGACCTACATACTAGGAAGGCAGTCTATCAACTGAGCTACCTCCCCAAACAGCCTGATTTTCAAATTCGCTGGTCTTGTCGTTGTTCTTTTCTCATGACACCCACACACATATTTGCTATATGCAACATCAAGAGAAAAGCTTAGGAAAAGTTCATTTGAATCTGCATTCTAATCTCGCTAAGAAAATACTCCTAAATGCAAAATGAAACTTTTGAGAGAGTATTTCAAAACAGATTCAAAATTTTCCTCAGAAAGAAAAGCTAAGGAAATCAACAGCAATTGTAAAAGTAGCTATCATTTAATCATTTTACATCATTTACTATGCCCAAGCATTGGGCTCTAAACTTTCAGCATGTTATTTTAATACGTCTTTACAATTACCCTTTCAGCAGACACTATAATTACCTTCATTATCCGCCCCAGAAAACTGAAACTCCTCGGTAATGGAGAACGTGCTCCCATCTCTGACTTTTGTGTCCTAACCTCTCTTGTCTACTGGCTCCCGTTGTAATTTGGTTATTATAATAAAACATGATTGTCCAGAAAAAACAACATGGAAATAGAATTGTCATGATGTTAGCCAAAAGAATATTCCTACAAAAACCCATAAGCAAATAAGCAAAAAAAAAGCAACAAAAAACCAGCTCCTGTTTTAGCCATAAAAAGCAGAGAAAACAAATATCCAAATATAACAACCAAAGCAAACAGCAAACAAATGGTAGCTATGGAATGAAGAGAACTGAAGTTTCCAGTAATGTAGATTCTTCACAAATAAAATCATTTCCATGTTGTCCATGTGGACATGCTTATCTGAAGTGTGAATACAAAGTTGAATGACATTCCCTTGTCTGGTGTCACCAAATTTACACCAGGTAGAATTTGAGCAAATTCCATCTCATTGTACAAAGCACAGTCTACAAAGCTATCTCAAGGACTGAGTGCTCTGATAGGCCGTTACCCAAGAAAACAGAAGCCTAAAAAGTATCCAGGCCTGTAATCAAGTTCAAAGTTTTTGAGTCATTAACAAATATTACCAAGTCAAACATTTGTTCTGGAATATATATTAATTGATCTGTGGTTTTCTGTTTCTTAAAATTACAGTAGGAACCTGTTGACACATATAAGGCATAGAATATTCTAATCATGTAAATTAATACCAGTACCAAATTCACCAGAATTTTAAGCAGAACTCATTGTGATTATCATGTACCAATAATAGGTAAATTAGTGAACTTGTATCTCTTAGTACCAGATCATAATATCTTTCAAAGAAAAGTTAAAATATGTTGTATAGACACATGTGATATCAGTTGTTCACAAATGCAGAATGTCGAAAGCACTGGTGCAACTCATGAATTAATAGTTGAAGCAGAATGATGGACATAAAGCTATTCAAATTTGAAGTAACACATGCGTGAAAAGTTGTTTGTTTTCTTCATGGCCTACTATATGTGATAGCTTTCTTAAAGAATGTGACGCTTTCCTGACGGAAAATAACAGCATACAACTGGAGCAGTGCAAAAGATCTGTTCTAGAATGAATTGCATGAATTGCTGTTTTATGTTTTAAAGAATATAAATTGTAGATAGACAAAGGTATTGTTAACACGAGAGAGTAAATCTGATCTGGATAATCAAATACCACCAGCTCCCTAGGTATTTGCAGATGAGTAAAAGTTTGACTTCTTTTGCGTAAAATAGAGATGTTACATAACACCATCTCTCCAGAAACAAGCGAAAAGAAATACACTTTAGAATATAAGAACTCTCACCTTCTCTTTCGATTTTATTTCTGAGATTATAACATAATTTTACATTTAACATTTCTACCATACCTTTCCTTTCTTCAAACCATCTCATATCCTCCCTACTCTTCTAAAATTAATGCCCTGTTTTCACTATTGTTATTGCTTGCATATGTATATATGTGCATAGGTATATAGTCCTAAAATATAACCTGATTACTTTGCATACTGTTACTTGTATGGATGGTTTCAGCATTGGCTGATTGACAATGTACCTCCTATTGGTGTGTTCTTCTATGGGGAAGACCACCTCTCCTACTCCCAGCTTTCTCAGTTGCCTAAAGTTCTTTGGGTAAAGTTGTGGCCTCATGAGTTTTTTTCTGTCCACGTTGGTATGTCCTTTGGCCATGTCCTTGTGGCATTCTTTATATATTTGTATTATAAGGGGGTAATCCCTACTTTACATTTTTCTTACCTATTTAATTTGCTTAGAAAGTGTCTAACTTTTCTATTGATGTGATAAGACACCATGAGCAAGGCAACTTATAAAAAAACATTAATTTGAACCTTACAGTTACTGTAACTCTAACGATTAGAGTCCATAACCATCCTGGCAAAGAGCATGGGAGGAAGGAGGCAGGCATGGCTCTAAGAGCTCGCAGCTTGAGATACAACCACGAGCAAGAAAGAGGAAACTAGAATAGACCAAGACTTTAGAAACTTCAAGTCATGCCTCATAGATGTTCTTCTTCTACACAATCACACTCTCTAATATTTCCTAAGCAGTAAAACCAACTGTGGAATCAAAACATTAAATATATGAGTGCTTGGAACCCAGTCTCATTAAGACCACCACAGCTAGTTATTGCTGTAGTCTAGATTCTAAGGTTCACATGCATGCCTGACAAGTACCATAAAGCCCCTTGATCCAGCACTCAAGCGAACTATTTTTAAATAAAGTAAAGCTGAAGTTAGTTTTATTTATTATTGAGGAGACAAGAAAAACTATGTTTTTAAAATAAATAAACAAAGCCTTTATTATCAACTAATGACTATGCTGTCAAATTAAAATCATAGTTGATGCAACCTTTAACAACATCTGACCTCCCCTTTCTATGCTGAGAAAAAAATACTATTTTACTCTGTGAAATAAATCTTGTTTTCAAAGAAAAGTTCTATGATGAAGCAAATAGGACATAGATTTTGTAAAATAAAGCGCAAACTGCTGTGTTTACAGACACTACTCCCTACAGGAATGTTTTTATATTATACAACATATTAATATATTTAGTATAATTTATTAATTGATTACTTTTACTTAAGTAACATATTTATACTATACATAGTTAATATATCATTATAATGGAATTCATCAATATTAAGGATTTAGATATAAGATGATACTTTAATCCTGAAGCATCAAATGCTTATTAATATTAGGAAATGATCTATACACTTTTTATATACTTATTTGTTGTTGATAGTAGTACTAACATTCTATTTGCACAGATGGTAAAATGAAAGCTTGAACACTAGTAACTAGTCCAATGTCGCTGCTCATAAACACAGTCTTAAATGTTAATCCAGTATATACCACTCAAAAATTTTGTGTCGCAGTTAAAATCAGCAAGTCCAAATCTGTAGCTAAAGAGTGGGGAAGTCTATGTGTCTCAGTAGTATATAAGGTTTGTGGGAGTCAAAAATGAAGAGTATTCATGCAGGCTTTAAAAGGAGGATATGCAGGGATAGTTCAGAAATGAGTTGACATTTGAAAGGTTTCCAAGAGGTTGAGATTGAGAACTCAAAGAGACTTTTAGAGAAGGAGATTCAAGTGAGAAAGCTTTTGTGGATAAAGATATATTTTCACTTGTGAGAAGTCTAGTATATGACCAGAGGGTAGAGAGATTGCGGGGAAAGAACAAGGAATGAAGGATACAATAAGAGGATGGAATACAGGATCCAATCACTGAGTGCTGTCATGGCATGAATGCCAGTTTTAGGGAGATGTTAACATCAATAATAGGAGAAGGGTAGAGCAGTTTCAGTTACCCAAAAATAAAATGAAAACATGTGAAGTAAATTTCAGGAGTACACACTGAGATATATGGGTGACATTTTCAACACATTGGCATCTTTTGTTCAATGGGCTGTAATTAAGTCATTTTACCAAACATCTAAGTAGATTCTGATTTTTTCTGTATGACTGTGTATGTGAATATGAGATTTGTGATGTCCCTGAAAAAAAAATTTTGTGTCGTAACTGCTGACTAAATGAAGCAATGTTCACCATGGGACAATTTTGAAACAGTTTTTTTAAATGTTGTTGATTTAAGTTTATTATTGTTAGGGACAAAATGCCTTCCCAGTCGGTTTATTTTGTTTAATTTTGGGACTGTGTTTTAATAGCAACACTTCTCCCTTCCCTTTCCCACCTCCAAACCTTCCCATATACCCATCCCTGAGTTTCTTCCAAACTTCTGACTTCCTTTTTATCAGTTGTTCTTTCTCACATACGTGCATTCGTATATACATGTGTATTCCCGAACATAACCTGTTGAGTCCATGTGCTACTGAGGATTATGTTTCTAAGTCTGACCATTTGGTAATGGGCAACTAATTGTCGTGTTCTTCCTTGGGCAGGGGCACTTCTCCTGATCCTAGCTTTACTTAGTGGCCTGGAGTTTTTTTGTGCAAGGTTGAGACTTGTGGGGTGTTCCCTATGCAGTTTTGTTATGTTCACTAATATTGTCTTTGTGACATTCTTTATCTTGCTATATTTTCAGGGAATAATCTTTAGTTCTAAATTTTATTATTTATTTATTTATTTATTTATTTATTTATTTATTTATTTATTTATTTAATGTGCTTGCTTAGTGTCCTCTTTGTTCGGCTCCCATTTGGACAGCCATGTGGGTGAGACTTTATAGCTTCATCTTCTGATGTTACTAGGAGACACAGTTTCACAGAAGTCCATGATCTTCTGGCTCTTTCAGTCTTCATGTGCCCTCTTGGTGATGTTCCTTGAACCTTAAGTGTGAGAGCATTTTGTAGATTCATTGCTTGAGACCAAGCTTTCCAATGGATTTTTATTGATGGTTTTGTGTAGTTATCTCTGTCTGTTCCAAAGAAAAGTTTTCTTGATGAGGCATACACTTTTATTGCCAGTTCACAATTGATAGTTCACACCAGAAGTGCTCTATAGGTAAAGCATTAAATTGATTAAGTTTTACATAAAAATTTGCTTCTCAGTTTGAATTTAATAAATATGATTATCTGTAGCAAGCAAACATACTTTATGTCTAATTTTTTATTATTTTATAAATAATAGCAATCAAAATTTCCACTTCCTGCCCTCCTCCCACTTCCATCCCAAACCCCACACACCCTCTCCCCACCCCCTCCAATCCTGAGAGAGGGCAATGTCCCCTGCCCTGTGGGAAGTCCAAGGCTCTCCCCTCTCCATCCAGGCTTAGGAAGGTATGCATCCAAATAGAATAGGATCCCAAAAAACCAGTACATGCAGTAAAGACAAATCCCAGTGCCATTATCATTGGCTTCTCAGTCTGCCCTAATTGTCAGCCACATTCAGAGGCTCCTTTTTGATCCCATGGTCATTCAGTCTTAGTCCAGCTGGATTTGGTGAGCTCCCATTAGCTCAGGCACACTCTCTCAGTGGGTGGACCTCATGGTCCTGACTTCCTTGGTCATTTTCTCCCTCCTTCTGCTCTTCAACTGGACCTTGAGAGCTCAGTCCAGTGCTCTGACGTGGGTCTCTGTCTCTTTTTCCATCCATCGCCAGATGAAGGTTCTATGGTGATATTCAAGATAGTCATTAGTCTGACTACGGGATAAGGCCAGTTCAGGTTTGAATTTTTCATGTAAATGGATGGAAAAAGAAAACACTAACCTGAGTGAGATAACCGAGACCCAAAAATATGAATATAGTATGTACTCACTCATTAGTAGATTCTAGCCATAAACAAAGGACATTGAGCCTATAGTTCATGATCCTAAAGAAGCTAAGTAATAAGGTGAACCCAAAGAAAAACATATGTAGATCCTCCTGGAAATTGGAAGCAGACAAGATCCCCAGTCAAAAGTTGAGGGCATGGTGGTGGGGGTGGGCTGGGGGGAAGGGGAGAGGATGAGAGACAGGGGAAAAGGGGACGGTTTGGGGAGAGCTTGGGGGAGTGGGATGATTGAGATGGAGGAAGGACAGATATGTAAACAGAGAAGGAGATATCTTAATTGAGGGAGTTATTTTGGGGTTGGCATGAGGCTTGGCTCTGGAGGGGATCTCAGGAGTCCACGGGGATGACCCCAGCTAGGACACTGGGCAGTGGAGGAGAGGGTGCGTGAACTGGGCTGTATGTCTAATTTATTGATTAAGAAATTCAGAATGACTGACATGCAATAATTGTGTTTCTTGTTGTAGACCACATCAAAACACCATTGATATATTATTATATTCAATAAGCTAATTTCACACAGAAATATAAAGTGCCTTTAAATAAAAACCACAGTAACACTTATTGTTAATATAAATAATAATCAATTAGCGACATTTCTTTCTATGAGAGTAAAGGCTGCAAGAATTCAGATAAGACATTCTTTCATGTATAATCCACTTTGCAATGGAATAGAATTTCCATGGCTATCAGCTGCCAGTGATAAGTTTTACATATTTAGTCTACTCCGTCTCAGCCACTGTTGTAAGTGATAGTACTTTAAATACCTCCCAAGGTTCCCATGCTCCCAATTTACTCAGGAGATCTTTTCTTTTTCTACTTTCCATGTGGATTAGATCTATGTATGTCTCTCGTAGTGTCCTCATTGTTATTTAAGTTCTCCAAGATTTTGATTTGTAGGCTGGTTTTCTTTGCTTTATGTTTCAAAAATACATTCTTGATTTAGGATAGCATTCAACATACTGTAATGGAATGTAGTGCAGAGACATAGAAAGTAGTGATGAGCCCAAATTGATATAGGCTATGATTTGATTTGTTTTTGTTTAAATATTCAGCTCAGCTTATCAATAGGGGAATGAAGAATTGCTTTGTTGGTTCAATGAACACAAGTGATACTTCTCAAAGTCTGATTGGAGAAGAAGACACCAGGAAAGCTGAAATGAGATTTCCAGCCTTCATGGAACACATGAAGGACTTGGAGGAGAGAATCCAAAGAATTTCAGACTTAAAAGACAACCTCATGGACACAGAACGCTTCCAGAATTTCAGTATGGCAACTGACCAAAGACTTAATGATGTTCTGCTGCAGTTAAGTTCCTTGATTTCATCAGTCCAGGAACATGGGAACTCACTAGATGAAATCTCCAAATCCTTGCTGAGTCTCAATACCACACTGCTTGATGTCCAGCTCCATACAGAAACACTGAACCGCAAAGTCAATGAGTCTACCGTGAAGCAACAGGAGGTAAGCATTTCAGAATACAATAGCGTAGTTCACTCTAGAACAAAATTCATACAGATTCTGTTTTCTTAGGCAATTCAGAAAGCAGGAGGAACAAAAATTTTCTATTTCACCTACTGATGTAGACACTTCTGACAATCTAATAAGAGATCTTCATAGATGTAATTGGGACCTTTTCCAGACCCCTAAAAAGAGAGAATATTATTTTTCAATGGATCTAGGTTATGAAGTTGTTTTTATACTATAAATACCACTTATTATCTTGTTAGACTACACCACTTATAAGATTTAGATTACCTGAGCATGTCTGGGAAGGTAAATACATGTATTGTGAATTCTATGAATAATCTAATTATCTTTACATCAAAGTAATATGCATGTTATTTACATAGATACCTTATGAAGCAGAATTTTTAGATAATTTATTTTTCTGTTTCTAGAAGATACACTTAAGGTTTTTTTTGCACTGGTAACTAAAATTAAAATTTGAAAATATAAATATATTTAAACATGAGTTCTTAATAGGATAACAGTGTATACTTACAATCACCATAAGATTCAATATGCATTGTTTTCTATTCCTATTTGAGCTCTCACAGGGAGGGCTTCAGGAGAGGAAAGAGGGGGAAGACATTGAAGTTAAATTACAATCTCAAAAATTGAGATTCAACAACAAAAGAACACTCCTGATGAAGCTATTTTCCAGATAATAAATTATCGCTCAGTGGTAGAATGATAACAAAACAGACATAGGGCCCTAGGCTCAGCCCAGCACTGCAAAAGAAGCAAGCAGACATAACAGTATTACAGCAGCAAAGGCTCTTGTAATTTTATTTTTGAGATCATAATTTAATTACAAAACTCCCTTACTTCCCTCCCTCCAAGAACCTATACATTTCCCAATTCTCATTCAAATCCATGACCCCCTTTTTCAGTTAATTGTTATTTTATTCATATGTGCATATGTATGTACGTGTGTGTTCCTAAATATAACCTATTCAGTCTGTATCACGCTACCTGCATGTATATTTTCAGACTTACCATTTGGCTCTGGACAACCAATTGGTGTGCTCTTCCTTGGGGAGGGCCACTGCTCCTGCTCCCATTTCCTCAGTCACCTATAGTTCTATGTGTAGGGTTGAAGCCTTATTCGCTCCTGTGCTCTTCTATGTCCTGTTTAGCACGTTCCTTGGTCAGCCAACATTTGAATATGTGTATGATAGCTAATAAATGTCTGAAATCTCCGCACTGAAAAGGTAGAAGAAGAGAATCAGGAGTTGAAGTTAGCTAAATAACACATTTAAGGCCAAGTGTTACATGAGATAATATCTCAAAGAAATATGAAGAAGAAAAGAGCTGTACACACTGTGTATATGTGCATGGATGTATGCATCTACACATGGTCTACTTATAACTGATGAAAATACAAAAGTATCAAGAGAAGAGGCAATAAAAACTGAGAGTAAAATGTTATGAAAATGCAACTTGGACATCTTACTAAATATGAAACTCTGTTCTTATTGTCATTATCACTGAGAATCACATTAAACTTCAGTTATTGCTATGAAACAATATCATAAAATAAGAATGTTTAACCCCCAAATGAACTGTGAAGGAATTTCACTTTGAATAAATTAAAACCCCTATGATAAGTGCTATTTTTAATTCTCAATATTTGAGATTTGCTTATTTGGGAGTAGAAGCATTCTTAGATGTATAGGCAACTGATTTTGTTTGTTCTGACTAGGGATCTTAGTGAACCATTTAGTTTAAAGAAGAAATGCTATTCAGCCAGAGACCTGCAATTTTGAATACTCATTTCCTTATTCTTATCTTATAACACTTGCCCAATGTTATGTGACTTTACAACATTCAAATTTCCAAACTCTGTTCACTTATATATTTCCTAATTGCATGTAACAAAGGTTGCAATGCTCACTGTGTGTTTTAGGACATCAATAAGTTAGAGGAACGTGTGCGCAAAGCATCAGCAGAAATCCAGTCTGTGAAACAAGAACAAGAACATGTGGAACAGGAAGTAAAACAGGAAATGAAAGTTTTGAATAACATCACTAATGACCTCAGACTGAAGGACTGGGAACACTCACAGACATTGAAAAATATCACCTTAATTCAAGGTGAGACATCTTGTCCCTAAAAATGAGACGTTAAAATATATCTTTATATGCAGACCTTTGGTATTTGAAATCCTGTCGTCTAAAGGAAATGATTTTTGAGGATGCAGTTACTACAGACAGTTACTATGCAGAGAAGAACAGTTAATATGAGGGCAGGTGTGGGAATGTCACCCACACACTAGAATTTCTTAAAGAGAAATGCAAAACCAGACATGGTGAGTCATCACTGGGAAGGCTGGGGCAGGAGGCCACAAGTTTGAAGCCAGACTAAGGTTCACAGTGAGAGGCTGCCTCAAAAAAAAAAAAAAAAAAAAAAAAAATCAAAGAGAGAACTATAAACGCACAAAAAAATCTCTTTCCTTCTTTTCTGACTATACTGTCATTTAGAAACACCTCTTGAATTCTTAAAGATAATCTTAGCTATATCAGTGTCTTCTACCGTGCCAATGACCCTTACTCATCTTTTAGCGAACATAAGTCATTTATGCCCACATAATAGATTTTAGTCATTTTCACTTTATGACTATTTTTCTATAGTTCTAACTTTCTGGTCTGTGTGCTTATAGTGTTATCTCCTGTAAAAATTCTTGAATTTGAAGACCTGACAACTTCTTTTCCCTGTATCTGTTTCTGGGGGGGGGGTGCTTTTTTTTTCCAACTTGATTTATGTCTCTCTCGTTTTCTTGGTTTGTTTTTTCTATAGTTAATGTGAATTATTTTTATTGAATTTATTTTTCATCAAGGTTACTAAAGAAGTTTTAAAAACTTTATGATATACTCCATATGTCTTGATTGCTGTTGAAATGTTCTAATATACGTTAATGCTGGTCAGCATCTTAAAAGATAACTGAATTGTATAGGGAACTGAAAGTGCTTTGCCTTATGACACATTCCCTTGTGCCCTCTGTATGAGATTACAGTTCATTTCTATGCTATGGACTTTCACAAACCAGAGTTTAGTCTACATTGCTCATCTTACTTTGTATTAAAATAATTTATTAAAACTTGCCCATGAACTAGCCAATTAGTCCTTTAAAAAATCTATATCATCCGACTTTTCTGGGTTATCATCCTTATTCATAAAATGCTTTAAAAGTTCACTTAGCAAAAATCAATGGTATAATCTTGATGTCATTTTCTTTGTTTGCTCTTGATTTTTCACTGTCTTACTCCATACACATTCATAATTATTTTGGTTATTTTATGAGGATAATTTATGGGAATTGTGCCTTTGAATACCAAGTATACCAAGTATCTGAAGAGGCCTAGTATTTTTTCTCTGTTGTCTGTATTTTGAATGACTGCAGAATTAGTTACTATAACTAATAAAAGAAAAATACTGTGTAATATTTGCTCTGTATTCTCTCTTAGGGAATAAACACAAGAAAATAACAGCTATGCTTACACACATACCATTTTCTCACACTCAGTGCTAGGAATAAAGCCTAGGGCCCTGGACAGGCTGTGTTGGTACTCTACAACTAAATTCCACCTAGCCATCTGGTTTTGTTTGTAATTTTAAATATTTTTATGGAAATTGTTTAAAACTGTAGGTGGTGCAAAATGATAATAAGACGTTCCCAGTGCATTTTGGAAAAATTATTCCTATGGGTTTTGGTTGCCCTTAACTTCATTCTTCATCTGTAATGCCTGTGAGATCACAAATTTGGAATTTTGGATGGAGAATGTTTGTATTAGATATTTGTTGTACTTCTACCATTTTCCAGTTTTGTGTGTCGTATCAGCCTTGTAATTGGTCTACATAGTCTACAGTTTACTCATTTTACCTAGAAAAGGAATCACCTAACTTTATCAACACTTATTTTACAGATTTTAAGGTTTTTAAGTTAAAATATACTCCATTAATTTCCCCCATTCCATTTTTTCCACCCAACCCTTCCCATGTACCCTACTTTCTATCTTTCAAATTTATGGCTTCTATTCCTTTAATTGTTGTGACAAGTACATACATTCACCCACACACTCATACACACACATACACACATCCATATACATATGCATATTTATCTCCACCAAGAGTATTACAACCTTGTTTTAATATGTACAATATTTATGTTATTTTGTGTTATCACAGTGACCCTTTCTCTGTTACCACTTTATTATAACCTAGCAAAATATTAACCTCACAACAGTATTTATGTGATTTAATTTGAGGATATGACATTTTCTCAGATGAGGCCATTGCAGTTCTCAACATCAAAGTACTTAGCCATTTAGAAAGGTCAGCGTTATTCATTTTATATTAATGTACAGCAAATAGAAATATTTGGATTTCCATATAACTATCTTGATAAATGATAATCTTACCCATGCTTTATAATTATAGTCAATACTGTGTTTCTTAAAGGACCTCCTGGACCTCCAGGGGAAAAGGGAGACCGAGGGCTCCCTGGAATAAGTGGTCCACCTGGCATTCCGGGTTTAAATGGTAAGGACATAGTGTAATCACTTAATCATATACCATGAGGTTGAATGATGTGTATCCATGTTTGTAATTAGGGATGAATATCCATTTCATCTTTTCTGTGGTGTAGCTGTGTGTGAGTGTTTGTAAATCATCTCATGTGTTGGAAAATATAATGCATTCTAGCATCCTAATCACATGGAAAATTAAATGGTGAGTGTTAGTTTATTTTAAAGTATTTTATTATTTTATGTGTATGTTTTGGTTGCACATATGTCTGTGCACTGTGTAAATGCCTGGTATCTTCTGAGATGTGAAAAGGGTATCTGCTCTCAGAGAACTTGAGTTACAGATAATTGTTAGTTGCCATATGGGTTCCAGGAATCAAACATGTGTCCTCTGGAAGAGCAACCAGTGCTTTTAACTACTGGGTCATCTCTCTAGCCCAAGCACTAATTATTGACTTTTGTACATTATTTAATTATTTAGCAGCAGTTACTACAAGAGCTTGCTTATGAGTCTGAGGGCATTCATAGAGACCACATGCAATATATTGTTCACATAAACCTATATGTGAAGGAGAATAAGAAAATCACCTTCACATTGGATTAATTTGCAAGCTATGATTTTTTCCAGTTATATAGAAACATTAGTGAGTCACAAAATTGTGCTTAATTATTTTCCTCTAAGGATGTCATAATCTTGAAAGCAATGTTTTGAAAGGAGATTATGGAAGACATAGAAAAGGAGAGAGAAAATGAACTTTCTTTGCTCATAAAACAATTCTGTAACTAACAATAAAAACAATGCTATTGCCATGCATTCAAATGCCATCCTTTGCAAACAAATTCCCTTCATAATGTTTGCAAATAAAATAGACTGAATGATTTAAACACAACTAGAAAGGAAGACTAGTCAATTTACCTAAATACCTTGGATTTGTTTTTAGTTTTTCTCTTTAGATGAAATAAGCATTCCTTTTTCTATAAATATTTTGACTAGTCAAAATTACATGAGAAAAAAATACCCCAAGTTGAAAATCATGAATAAAATCTATCATATAAGAATGTTAAGATGTTAAGTTTCAAAAATTTTTATACAAGTTATAGACAGATGATAGTAGCTTTCTAGCTAAAATGGAAAATGGAGTGCTTTTAGTTGACTGACAATGTGCTTTTCGTTGACTGTAACACACTCATTGCAACAAATTTATGTCATTTATTACATTATCTTTCAATCGAATGTGTGGATGGTTGGAAAATGTCATACTCTCCTCAGAGATTCACTTACTTCATTTATTGGGTGCTCAAATATGTTTGAAAATTAATTGCTAGACATTTTTTGTTTTCTTTATTAACCATACAGGTGCTCCAGGCCTTAAAGGTGATCGGGGTCCAGCTGGCTTCCCTGGAAATAGAGGATACCCAGGGTCACCTGGAAAAGCGGGGAGGTCAGGTATTGTAAAGCTATGGTTGTTATCATAGAATATGAAAATAAATCTGGATCTTTGGTAGTGTTTCTAAAGTGCTTGCATAAAAATCTGTACTTATAGAACAGCAGTACTCTAACAGTTAAATTTATAGTCTAAAATAAATTGAAATTAGTTTTTACTCGTAAGAGTGAAATTCCTATGCCCCAAAATAAAATAGTTGTGTACACAGATCATATATACACATTCACACACACACACACATAATCTATTCATTTTACACAATAGCAGCACACTATGAAGAAAGTTATCTACCATACAGTTAGCAGAGTCAAAAGACTACCAAGAAAAAGAAGTGAACAGTATAAAGGTAAGTTCCAGTTGAAAAATATCGATAACAAAATTAATGGATTTATCTTACATATTAGTGCATAATAATCAACATTGCTCAGTAATGTCTCTTTTGCACAGAAAACAATTGTTATTACAACTAATTATATTAATAGACTAACATTGGATTGTGTTCTTTGTACAACAACATCAGTAGGGAATAAGATTATTTCCTATTTAAATGATAGTAATACCAAGGGAATACAGTTCATGTTGTTAAGATAGTTTTGATAGATTTCAGCACTTATAGGTTTATAGGAAAATATCAAGGAAGGCAATTATTTTTCATACACCTCTCATTAAATACACTGAGGAAACATTTGATGCAAGCATTAAGCCAGTAGAAGTTTATAATTATTAGCAAAAGTCATTGAGTGCGTTATGGTTCACTCTTTGTGTTCCATATTGTATGAAGTCTGACAAGTGAACAGCATTCCATTTCTATGGTGTTACAGAATAGACTCTTAGTTGCAAGTTGTGATCCACCTAAACACTATGAACTCTTCACCCAACCTCTACCACACTTCAGTACATGAATGGATAAACAAGTTGTGAAGAAGGCAGAAAGCAGAATCAACAACAAACAACAAAGACAAACAACAACAACAAAGAGACAAACAAAAACAACAACAACAAAGAGAAACAGACAATCAGGCCACGAAATGATATGGAAAAATCTTAAATGCAAATTGCCAACTGAAAGAAGCTGATCTGAGAATACTAAACTCGAAGATTCCAACTGTGTGCTCTTCTGGAAAAGGCAAAGTTGTGGAGTCAGGAAGTACATCTCTGGTTGCCAGGTGTCTAGAGAAGGGGCCATGATAGTTAGGCAGATCACAGGGTATTCGTGGACTCCTCTTCTGTGTAATGCTGGTGTTACACTGTATAGAAACTGTAGCTTTACTGTATAGACATCACTGTATAAGAAACAGTGGTAGCAGTTGTACAACTATTTCTCCTTCCTAAGCACGAAATTCAAGCTGAAATGTTGAAACTGAGTTTTATATTGTGGCTTTCTCTGGGAAGAATAGAAACGATGAACCATAAATGTTCATCATAAATGTTACTTTTCTCCCATTTACATTTTTAGATCTTTTATTTTTCTTCTTGAACAATCGGAAAATGTGGTAATACTCTTTATTAAGGAGGAGTATTCTTTAAAAATTAAAATGTTGGGGTCTGACCCATGATGAATGTTTCCATATTTACTTCTAAGTTTGAATCACTGACCCTTATGTAACACTTGGGCTACATCCCTATGTAAATAGATGTGTATTCTCATAGCCAAATGTGATTAGTCTACAGAATTAAGGGACCAATTAACACTTAGGAATGGAGTCATTAGAATTCCATCATGTCCCTGGACTTATACAATCCAGCCTTTAGGATGTTCTCTTGCAAAGGAATAAATAATGAGACATAAAATAAATTTGTAATGGAAAATAGTAAAGATATGGGATGAGTTAGAAGATGTTGAGCTGTTGGAGGAGGGAAAAGGCAAGGTCAGATAGAGAGGAAAATGAAAACGAACATGCAAAATTATACTACATTTCAGTTTTGCCTGTTTTGTGAAAAGGGGACATATCACACCCTTGTAAATAATTATAGATGTTATAATACTAAAATTATAATGGGGTTTCAAAAGTGGCCGCCATCATTATCAGCATGGGGTGGTTATTATATTTGACTAACTATAAGTTGTTATAAATTGGTGTCTTATTTTGTGGTGTCCTATTTCCATTTAAAACAAGTTCTGTGGAGTTTGAAACCACGCCTTAGTGGTATAGCATGGGTTTAGTATACACGGGCCTCGAGTACAATCTCCAGCACTCCCAAATGAAAGAGAATAAAGAGAAAAAGAAACAGGTAGTGGAGAAGCAGAGTAAGATATCAGCATTTTCTGTTGAACTAATTCTTTTCTCTTTTGCTGTTTTTCCCCCTAAGGATATCCTGGACCTAAAGGCCAAAAGGGAGAAAAAGGGAGTGGAGGCATATCAAGTAAGTTCATGACTTCTTGTTTTCTATGTCAGTTTCTTTTTAAAATAAAGTTCGAATTTGATATTAGTAGTGTAGGCTTAAAACAAACATTGAGAGATTGAGAATTATCTGCAGAGTTTCTGAGAAGCCAGCCACAATTTTTCCCAAATAAAACATGCTAATTAGAATAAAACAAATAGATTAGATTACACAACTCCTTCAAACTCATTATGCATTTGTATTCTGTTTTTCTTCTTCTTTTTTGATTAGCCCTATTTTCTAAAGAAAAAAATCACACAGAAAATTGTCCAATTTTCAAGTCAATTTTTACCCACTGAAGAGAAATCAAGCTTTTGAATAGAAACAATCACAGTCCCCTTACACACTAAGTGAGCCTATGAAAAGCTCATACATAGACATGTGGGCAACCTGAAGACCTTAACAGAGCAATTCCCAGGCAGCTAGAGCTTTTGTTTTATTTTGTTTTTACTAAAATCTTGAAAATGTCACATTATATATCCAAGACTTTCCAACCTTCAAAGGAATAGATTTCACATCAGGAACCTCCATTATAATGCAAACTTTTCATTGAAATGCAAAAGACCTGAGTATCAGATTTTAAAAATTAAGTATCAACTGAGATGGCAATAGTATCCTAGGCTCCAAGTAATTTTGTTATGTGTATAGGATGAATATACATTAACGTAATAATTGTGAAGAGAAATGGATACCCTACTTGGGTTATTGAGATCAGAGTGCCAACCTGTCTTCCAAAAAGAGTCTACATGTGAGATACATGTCTGGTATGAGCCACAGCCATGCCCTCCTTGTTCAGAGCTCTGTTGTAGACAGATCATGATAAAGTCTTTGTTAACAAAACCTTGCTGGTTTTAGCTGGGATCATTTTTTTTTTAAAAAACATAGAATCAGTATTTCCTTGTTGTCACAAAATTTACTCTAGCCTAATACATTGTACAGATGGCACAATTAGACAGCATGGGGTTATGACTGTTATGAACCATTGCAGTCCAATCCACCTATGATGCTTTCAAAGCTGAACAACACATAGGAGTGATGGATTCCTCAGTACTTGGCTGCTTTCCCCACTGCTCTCAGCATATTAAGGCAACATAACCGCATCCCCTCGTCCTTGTTTCCTTTCAGGTGGCCACTTCTCTGCTGGTTGCTTGTTAATGGCCCTTTATCTCCTTTCTCTTTCATCCCATCTAGTTTCAGTTGATCTCTTATCAGCCTCTAGTTCTTAAGTTTCTGTGTATCTTTGTCTATGTCTTTATTTTCTCACACTTTATATAAAGTATCTTGATCTCATCTCCTTTCCCTGAGGCTTTGTCAGAGCTTTGAAACATTGACCGTAATTGAGTGTGGCACCTAAGGAACTTCTCTACTTTTAACCTATAGATTGTAAAGCCACTCCGCTTTCTGTTTCTGGCGGCTTCTAAATACTTATAACAATTTTTTCAGCCGTGTCTAGAAATTTGCATTACAAATGTGGATGACTATTTGGGAGTTTGAGTACTTTCTCTGAGAAAGCATTAAGAGCTCTTTGAGGGGGGATTGAGTGTGAACAGCCTCTTGATTCTTCTACATGTCCCCCCAGAGAGAATGGAAAGCAATTCCACAACCCTCCAAAAGAAGAAACAATAATATTCATATGCATCTATCGTAAAAGGTCCTGGTTTTCTGTGTTTAATATGCAATCACAAGTGCTTTGGCCTCTTTTCTCTCAGTGACTAGATTTTTTTTTCAAAATACTACAAAAAATTACAGAGATATCACAATTACCACAATGTAGTCATTTATTTCCTTACTCTTAAATAGGCAACAATTTTTTGCTTGCTTTGGTTTGGCTTTAATAATCAATGTTCAATTCACCATTTCCTATGATGTTTTGTGAGAATGTTGTGAAATATAGTATTTACTAGAAGTATAATCAATAGTTCAAGGTTATATGCATTTTACAAAGAGGTCTTGCAAATGCCTCCACAATGATTCTATAGATTATTCTGAATGAAATTACTCAGATCTCCACATTTTAATCATGATCTTAGAAATTATATTGAATTAATTCAATGTATATTTTAATAATTCAGGTATTTTTGAAATATAAGAAAATAATCCTGATTTCCTTTTTTACCTATGCACCTGATTACATTGGGGCAGGACCCCTTTAAGATCAGGTGGGCTGAGCAGAATGCTCCGCTGTCATCTCCTTAAAAGGCCTTTCACCTCTGGACAAGCCATCAGAACAACTGACTTCCGGGATCTTTCTGCAGCTCCTTCAAATGACTTTGGCGCCTGTGTCATGTCATTGCCTGGTCTCTTCACGACCTCTTCTCCTGACTCTGGGTGCTGCGCAGGCTCCCAATTCCATATGTATACCATCATGCCCTCTGCTGTAATAACCACCATCCCTTGACACCCTTCACTTAGATGCACTCATATGCTGTCTACTGGGATGTTCCTGCCTCCTTCAGCCCTCCCGCTGCTCACTCACCTAATCTTGTGGAATCCAATTTAACCCATTGGGCTCTGGGAGAAACTTCATGGATATTGATTAAATATGGGTTCTTTAATATCAAGATATTGTTCCCAAATAGCAATAGGGATAGAATAAAAGAAAATCTATCCATCCATTCTTTCACTTGTTCATTTAGCATAAGTTCAATGTGTATGTTGTGAAGTCAGAAATAACAATAAATATGTTTTTCTAAATGTATAGATATAAATATACCAGTTATAAACAAACCACAGATGACTAACCTAGGAAAATAATAGGGTGAAGTAGACATTGAAAGGAGAGAGATACTCGTGTCTTTTATATTAGAAATAACCTTATTTTTATTGCCTATTTCACAATGCTACCTTCTTATTATCCAATTCAAATCATATATATATATATATATGAGAGAGTAGAGAGAGATAAAGCATAATTTGATAATTTCTTCAATATGTTTGAATGAGAACCAAACCTAACTTCATGAATTGCCTATTCATTTCAAACAAAAATATTTGATCATGAAAAGAAAATCAAAGTTTTATTCTAGAAAGCTCTTTATATTTACTTGAATTTTATGTTTGAAGTGTATATACTAGAAAATAAATATTACAATAGACATGAGATATTTTATAGAAAAAATGAAAACAGGAGAAGGAAAGAAAAGAAAATACAAAAATAATAAAGACATAAGATCCCATGAAGCTTTCATGTTGATTCCTCTTTGTGAGCCAACAAAGAATATTTCCCAGGGTTTTCTTTTTTTTTCTTCATGTTTTAACACTAAACCCTAAGTTCCACAGCATTAAGATAGAAGCACAATTCTAATTGTATGCCTATGTGTATCTCAGTTTTTCCATTTTTTGCTCTGCCAAATGATGTCCCTTCCTACCTCACAGGGTTGTTGTGGGGACCAAATTACATGTGTGATGTTCTGTAAAATCATAATGACCTTTAAAGTTGAAGGAATGGTTCGTAGCAATCCTTCTAAACATAACAGCTATTCTTTGCCATTTTTATGCAGACATATTAAATCTCTAATCATATTAGGACATAAAGAAAAATAGAAATGCCAGGAGCCATATATATGTTTTGGGCAAAAAGAGAGATGTTAGAGAATAAGACAATATTTTTATGTTAGATGGACGAGCAGGGCAAGTGTGCCCAGATCATAAATCAGTGAATTTGTCTTAGCACAGCAGAAGAGTACTAGTTGCAAGTAAGAGAAGCAGCTAAACCAGAGGTCGTATCTGTTGACAGAGGTCAGAACAAAATGTCAGACTAATAAAGCAAGAGTCTGGGCTTCATAGAATGAAACCTGAGCCCAGAACATTCGTTGAAAAAGTTCTGAAAATGGTAGCAAAAAATTGGTATTGTCACTGGTAGTAGGTTATGTCAGTAGGTCTGTGTCTGCATGCCACCAAGATATGATCAAATCTGGTCATGAAGGAAAAGAAAAGAGAATTAGCCAGTGATTGACGTAGTCTACAGTACTAACTGACTAGTAATTCTGTGCAAACATCTAGGAAAAAAATGGATTTGGGTACGTGACTTAATTGGCTGAGCTATAGAGTGTGTGTGTGTGTGTGTGTGTGTGTGTGTGTGTGTGTGTGTGACTATTTTCTTGTGCCAGACAGCACTGTTGTGGCCAATTTTGGCTTCATACAGAATAACCCTGGTCCCAGGTGTGCAGGCAGGCAAATTGTAGGAATTCAGTTTTCAAGGCATCTCTATCTTCCAAAACTAAGCATGGATGCTGAAGTGTGTAATATTAACCTGAACTTCCCAAATTAACAAAGACATCTCTATCTTTCTCTTTGGATAAAAACAGATTCCAAATGCCCTGTTCAAAGGCATCAATTTATCCCAACTTTTATCATGTATGATGAAAAGTGACAAATGACTTGTTTCGATGCTTTGTTGACTAGAAAGAGTGTTTTTTTGTCAAGCAAGGGAACCATATAAGCAAACACTGGGAGGCACCATCTTAAAGGGTTCTGATGCTTATCTGGGCTGTGTCAGCATGCTCTGCACATCATCAAAAGGAAAGATACAATGTTAATCTTTGGAATCTTATTCTGAAATGCCTACAATGTTGTGAAAAAATGCATTTGCTATGTTTTGTACTGAGAACTCAACTCAATCGTCAATAAACTTCTGGTCTGTCTCAAAACATTTAGTTGACTTAAGTTAAAACTTCCTTCTCCCATCACTAACTGTGATAATGAACATTCAAGTATGCTTGCTGTGTACAGGGTACTTCAGATGCATTTTCATACCTAATACTCAAAGAGCCATTGGGGTAACTGCTATAAGTATCAGTGTTTCATGAACTTGAATCTAATGTTAACTGCTAATAAAAGAAAATAGGGCAAATTCAAACATATGCCAACCAGTTTCCAAATCCTCATGACTCTGTGAAATGTTTCCACACTAGTCAAATATTCTATGCATGCTAATATTACAGATATTTCATACAGAGGGTTTGGAAGTAGAAGAAGAGAGAGGATATTTGCAATTAGCAATTCCACTTTGCAGAATGAGCCTTATAATTGAGATAAAAATCTATAGAGTAGGTCAGATTCCAAAAGTATGCTATTGAGTCATCTTTGTTTATGTTTCCACCAACATAACTACTGCACACGTTGCCTGCTTTCTCTCCCTCAAGTCTATTACTCAGACACATCGTCTTCCTGGAAGTGCTCTCAAGACTTCCATTATCACTAATGAGAGTTACTTACTTGCACCTTGGGGAAAGCTACCTGCTAATAGTCTAACTTTATTTCAGTAACTGACTCAGTGTTCACATTTTCTGGTATCATTGGCTGCTTTGATGCCTCCTTGCACTTAAAGTGTTTTCTTTTTCTCAAGTTCCAGAGTGTACTTTCCACAGGAGCACTAGTTATGGCCATCAAAACAAGACACATCATACCAGAGCAGGAATAGCTCTCCGTAAATTAGAGAAGTTCTACCTAATTTTATGACAATTGTGTTTTGTCTATAGCTTCAAATGATCCTCCCAGTTGTTAATAAAAGCAGACAACATTCCCCTAACACAATATGTATGGTCTTTAATAACACTATCAATGTCTTGTAAATGGAACCAGAGATTTAAATCAGCAATGGATAAGTAGTTAGCTTGTTCTGTTCAGTAAGTCTCCCCAATGACTCTCACAGCAGGAACTTCACCAGATCCAACTAGACAGGAAAAGTCACTATAATTCTTTCCAGGATTTGTACCAGCAGATTTGAAGTTCAACCAGTATGGACATGGGTTCAGTAAGAGAAAAGAGGCCTAGCATGGATGCTACACATCCTTCTATAACCTCAGAGGAACCAAGAATCTCCCTGCATCCATCTCTAGTCATGAAATGCTGTCTTCTGTGCTACAGTAGAAAATTCTGCTTTATAGGCACACAGGATCATCTACTTGTTCCCATTCAAGTGCCTTATAAGTAAGGACTTGCAGCCTATTATTTGGTCTTCTCCTGCTGTCCTGTCTGGAAGTGAGTTACAGTTAGGAACTGAATCTCAAGTTCAGTTCCCTAGAACAACAGCTAGCTCGACAGCACAGGACATGTGCAAGAGGATCACTGCAATACTCGAGCTAGGACTTAAGCTGGGTCCTCTTCACCCTTCCTTAGAATACTGAAGTTATTCTTATTTTATGCCTCCTTTAAATATGCACACCCTGATTAGTACACTTCGGAGAAAAATATGTGAATTCCTGGAATGTTGCAGGGCAATTTTAAAGCCCCCACTGTGAATTGTGTAGTAAAATGACTGTTTCCTATTAATATATTTTGAATTATTTTTTGAATAACTTTGAATTCTCGCTTCCTTGGAATGCTGACAAGTGTAATAGAACACAAATATTCAGTTTTCTATGCACAATATTTTCATAAAACTCCATATGGTTTATAGCATGATTCATTAGTCTCCAGCAAAATAATTAAATGTTCTCTTATAAACTATCATCTAAATGAAACTCTCTCTTATCATAGCCACATTTATTTTTCTAATATTAATTTTTAGTATTCTATTAGTCCTTTGATAATTTCATACGATGTGTTTGGATCATATTTACCATCCTTCTCCCAACCCTTCCAAGATCTAACCCTGCTTCTGTACAAACCCCAACTTTGTGTCTTAAAAAATATATCAAGACCAATTAGTGTCACCTATATATTCTTGGATGTAACCACTGGAGTATCGTCAACTTACCAGGAGAAATTGAATCTCTGTCTTCCAGCTGCTATCAATCACTAGTAGTTCCTTAGCTAGGGGCGTGACTTCTCACCCAGTCCCTCCTTATCATGCCATGATTAGGTCTGACCTGAGTGTGAACCAGTCTTGTGCATGCTGTCACAACCACCGTGACTTAAGTGCAGCTGTCCTCCTATATCCAGGAGACATTGCTTCCTCATAGTCATTGACATTGCTAACTCTTACACTCTTTAGACCTCTTCTTCCACAATGATCCCTCCCTCTATTTCTGAGAACCACGCTAACACCCACAGGAATTCAATTTGTGCATCAAAAGAACATGGATTTCCAGTCACAGAAAGTAACCAGTTGAATAAATTTTATCATTATTTGCTAAGAAGCCCAATAGATCCTTAATGAATATTTTGAAATTTTAAAATCAGACATTTTTTTTTAGCTTAAAGCAATGTGGAGCTTTGTACAGTAATGTAAATGCTATGCCACCTAGTTGGATTACCTGTTAATTAATTTCCTCATTGCTCTGACAGGAGCACCTTATAGGAAGAAGAGTTTGCTTTGGCTCACAGTTTGAGGGTGTCATAAACCATAATGGCATGTGAATTCTGGAGTTAGGAACATGAGAAAGCTGCCCATGCTTTGTTCATAGTTAGGAAGCAGAGAGAGGTGCATACTGGTGCTGACCTTACTTTCCTTCTTTCTACTCACTCTGGGAACCCTGAAACTTCTGTAGGTGTCTCCCACAGTTATGGTTGGTCTTCCTGTCTCATCGAATGCACTCTATAAACTCTCCTTCAGACATTCCCAAAAGTTTGTCTCCCCAGTGATTCTAGTTTCTCTCAGATTGACAATGTTAACCAATATCCCAAACCCTTAAGTAAGAAAACATAATAATCCACTTAATGTCCTTTTGAGATAAGACTCACTCAACAGTCCAGTCTAACCTCAATATAGTAATCTTTCTGTCTCAGCTTCCCGGGTGCTAGGATTAAAGGTATTTTACACTATGCCCAGCTAAAAAAGAATCCCTTTTAAAGAAGTTTTTGATGTGTTCAAATCACAGTATAGCAGATAGGATACCCTTATTTCCCACCTAAAAATGAAAGAAAAGCTCGCTCTTTCAAGCTCCCCTTTTATTTGCTCTCTTAACTATGAATACTCAAACACAAAACATAAGTGAAAAGGAGAAAAGTAAAACACGTTACCGCTCTTGCACTGTCAGAATCTTATTGAGATTAGAAGTCGAAGACTGAAGTGCCCGCACGGTTGGATTTTCAGGAGACCTCTCTGCCTGGCTTGCAGATGGCCACTAAGCCAGTCTGACCTCTGAGGATCATATGATATTCCCCTCCTAAAGCACCAACCCTACCGAACTCGGACTCTGCTTTTATCAAGTCTTTAGGCATAAATTCCTCTGTAAAGGCCATAGTTCTAAACACAGTCACCCTGGAAGTTACGTACACAGGAAGAACATACTGTAGTCCTAACAGAAGATATAAAAATTTGACCCTGCTCTTCAACAATAACAGAAGAGTGAATTGGTATTGACACTATGTCTATGGGTCTTATATTTTATATCTGCCTTTATACAAAACTAGGAAGAGAGTCTTTCTGTTGGTTTCTATCAGTTTATCCTTAGGGGAGGCCTAATATGCCAGTAAAATTTAAGTCATATTGATGCTGAAACTTACAAGAACAATTTCACTTGTATTTTACTAATTATTAAAATTTAAATTTCAGCGATGTTATTTAATATAATGCCACTTCATAAATGAAAACTACTACCCAGGAAATTTTACCTGAATATACAATAACCAATTTTTAAAGGTTCCTGTCAAATAGAATGAGCTTGGTAATCCCGTATGTTCTTCCTCGAATAATTGCCACCAATATGTTTGTAAAAGCAGTTAAGAGGGATGAGAATGCTGGTACCACCACATCGTTTCAGCATTTGGGAGGTTGGAGCAGGAAGATTGCAAATTTGAGGCGAGCTTAGGACATATAGTAGGAGGCTTTGTTTTAAAGAACAAACAAAAAATTGAAATGATGAAGACAGAGGCAGAAGGATCTTTGTGAATTCGAGGCCAACTTGGTCTGTGGAGCTAGTTCCAGGACTACCAGGGCCGTGCATAGAAACGGTGTTTAGAAAAACAAACAAAAACAAAAATCCCCTGCAGCCAAGGCTGTGCATAGAAACAGTGTTTAGAAAAACAAACAAAAACAAAATTCCCCTGAAAACCTTAAATGAAAAGTGGCAAAATGTGATAAACTTTCTCATTAAAGAAATGAATGTATTGGCTCTCATAAGAATTCTACAAAATGGATTTTATTTCATAAATAGCAGGATATAGGGTATATTAGGCTTCTCTAATGGAACAAAACTAATGGGATGGATATATATATATATATATATACATATGTATATGTATGTGTGTATCCTTCCTACACACATGCACACACACACACACACACACAGAGGTAGGTTTTTAAAATAGTAACACAAAAAGAATTGCTTCAGTGATCTGAGAACCTGGTATCTGAGGCTGAGTGTCTCAGCTTTTAGAACAGTCTCACAATGGCTGTCCTTTCCCTAGGAAAAAGGCAGATAAGTTGATCAACAGATAAGCTAGTAGTTGCTCATTCTCTGAGACGGGGTGCCTCCTAGTCACAATCTGGCACTGGAAGCCTAGAAAATTCCAAGGTCCTAGTTCAGGACAGCAGCTGGGAAACAATGGTCCTGCCATCAGTGAAAGAAGCAACAACAGGGCAGACTAATTCCAGTAATATGGAGGCTAAGAGAGCAAATGGTAAGATGAACTTCCATCTGCCACATTTTTTTTTTTTTATCCATGCTGGTTTCAGAAGGTACTGTCCATATCCAGTGTGAGTCTTCTCATGTCAATCAAAGTAATCAAGATGCTACTTCAGGTAAGGCTCCTTCTCAGACAACTCTAATTTGTGACCAGCTAGCATCATAACCAAGTTTAATACAGGAGTGAGCTCAAGTTAAATCATCTGGACTCAGTCTCTCTGCAAGGCTCTTAGATTTTATATTTGTCACCCCTGTTGCAAATAGCTTCACTCTGAGTCATATTATTTTTACATCTTGCTACTGTTTTCCTTTAAAAAAAATCCTCTGATTCATCTCTACTTGGGGGCTGAACTTACTCTTGGCTACTGTGTTTAGGGATGGGTATACTCATTCCCTAACAATGCTTTAAATGTCTAGTAATTAGGAAGACGTGATTTCCTTTTCAGAATCTCAAGGGTACAAGAACAGAGAACAGGGAACAGCCCTCACTGTGTGGTTCAATAACATTTAAGAACAATCTTCCTGATTGCTCATTGGACAGCTATTTTAGCAGCTCAATTCTTTCACAGTGGAAATGAGTTATAATCAAGGAACCACACTGCATCCTAGGAGCCACTGGTCTATAAGTTACTCATAGCTTGGGGGAAATATAAGAATAACCTCTGGAGTTTCTGTTACTGGTATGCAGCAGACCTGGCATAGGGGATTCTGTTCATGGGTTTTGTAACATGAGCTGGGTCACACGCTTCATAAAAGCTGCCCATGGTTTTGGAAAGGTGAGGTGACTAAACACTGATTTTGTAATGCATTGCTGCTGCCATCGCCTTTTGCTAAGCATTCAGCCAGGTGTCAGCACTTTTATAAATAAATGCAAAGTTATGGCTGGGTGGTGGTGGCGCACTCAGGAGACAGAGGCAGTTGGAACTCTGTGAGTTTAAGGCTAACCTGGTCTACAAGAATTAGTTCCAGGACAGGCTCCAAAGCTACAGAAAAACCCTGTATTGAAAACCCAAAAAGAGAAAAAGAAAGAAAGAAAGAAAGAAAGAAAGAAAGAAAGAAAGAAAGAAAGAAAGAAAGAAAGAAAAAATCTTCCACTGGGCTTGGCATTCTTCAATACACCTCTAATACTTTCTCTCCTCCACTCAAACCTCAAAAGTAATCTGTCACTGTGGTTTCCCCATAAGTATTTAAGAACCTAAAAAACAAACAAACAAACAAACAAAAACCCTCTGTAAAACCTACTATAGGTGTGGTTGGTCTAAGCATTTTGAAACCTGCCTTAGTTGACGTTCAGCTCAAAGACAACATTATAATGATCTTTAAACCAGCTTTTCTCCTCAAACATCCTTACAATACATTGTCATTTAAGTTAGGCCTCATCTCAATTCCATGGGAGATCATTGTAATAATAAATAAAAATGCAAGTATCAGAACTTCTTTTCCATATTATAAGGCCAGTGTCACAGTAGAGACTAGAAACTCACCTACCTCTGAACCTGTACTTGGGATATTCTGAATGTATTTGATACTTTCATCTAACTTAGAGTATGTTTATTGAGATCCACCATTCACTAGGTCTATTTTTCTGTTTTTTTTCTTGTCTAAACAAAACAAGCCAATCTACATCAATTCATATTTTTACAGTCAAAGTTTGACTGGTCAAACAAATGGAGGCACCAATATTCTGAATAAGGAGACTGGGTTCTCTGTTGATATTTTGAGGTTTCAAGTACTCTGTCTCTAAATACTTTAAGGAACAGCAGTGACCCATGGATTATGACTGCTCTTGTTAAAAACCAATATAATGAAGACGGACAGACAGACAGACAGACAGACACACACATAATTGACTTCTATCAGTTCCATTAAGTCAGTTGGGCTACAGTTAGCGGAAATATTTATGGGAAGTCACTTTTCTCTCATATAAGTTGGGAAACACTGTAGTAAATCAGGATTCCAATAACTAAGCAGATTAAACTTTAATGGACCAGATTGGGAACAGTTTTTTTCTCCCTAAGCTTTACATTTCAAATCCCCTTATAACCTACAATTTTACAGACTAATTCTCAAAATAAATTACGGTTAACTTTCATTGTGCTGTTTCTATAGTAGCTCACATATTTGGATAACTTGTTTTACATGTTATAACATTTGTAACCCCAATCCCAAGAGACAAATGATAAAATGTTTATTCTGTATGAAGAAGGACATAAGAATGTCATCAAAATGTCTGAAACGTACAAATTTATAAATCAGCATATACAGTGCCCTACACTATACATTTGAAATCCTAAATGAGCCTTGTTCAAATTCTTAAATTTGGACCTGATGATTTTGGGCTCCCAGGGTCTGAAATGATAAGCAAATAGTTAAACAAATTAAACAGCCCCCAAATAGGTAAATTCCACTGTGTAGAATTTTTAAATTCCTCCTTTTAAATACCTTTACAAATTAAGATTCACTAAGAAATGGTACTAGATAGTTCTAATACAGCAAATATCCTAACACATGAGCTCTCACACATCTACAGAAACATATTTCACCGGAATTTAAGTCTCTCAGTATTGTTTTCATTTCAAGTATTTACCACTCTCTTAGCAAAAGTATCTTTAAACCTCCATGATTCAAATTTTTAGTATTCACGATTTAAATATAGAAACAGTAACCTTTAAAAATCTTTCTATATTGAAATAAGCTACTCAAAATTGTTCTTACAATAGTATCTAAGTTTATTATAATTTTATTTTTAAGAAATACCTTCTCAGTATTTATTGTAATGTTTGCCAAATTGTGTAGTTTAAAACCGTGATTGATTTTGAGAACTTACTCATTTCCAGCACAAACGAAACTATTACTGTGCGGCTTACTTTGTAGACTTCAAATGTTCAACAATTTGGTTTTTAATATTGAAATAGAATTGAGCAGGGGAGAAAGAAGAAGGATGGAGAAGTATATAGCTCAATAAAAACAATGAAAAAGAAATAGAATTGAGCATCAACATCATTTTAAAGGTTAAAAGTTCCTCTAATCAACAATACTTTGGTAAAAATAATGTTTTCCTTTCTTCTTCAATTTTCTGCCATCTCTGTGTTTCATGGAATTTCAAAAATACAGTCACATCCACTGCAAATCTCAGTAAGTGACCTGAATTAGGATATATATTATATATATATAATAAACATTTATTATTTGTTATTATTTATTATTTGCTAAAATGTATAAAACAAAATTAGTTCATACTGGATTAAGGTGACCCTTAGTTCAGTGAGCACATATATGAAGATAGGAACACATCCAAAGAAGAAGATCTAAAATACCGTAACTGCATCCAAAGCCACCAAGACATGGTAGGAGACACCAGGGGCTGGGAAAAAGCAAGCACAGATTCCACAGAACCTTGAACAAAGAGGTGTTTCCATAAGCTTCTTTACTTTAGTCTTATGAACTCCTAAACGGTGAATTTCTATTTTAAGCCACACAGCCCCAGTCATTTGTTATGACAACCATTGGAAAAATACTTTCGGTTCCAGGTTTTCTCCAAATTTCATTCCAACAATCAGTCCTTCTTCATTGGAGGACATGTAAAAACTCTGCTTAGGCATCTAACAGAATTGTTCCCTACATAAGGAGAAGTATAAGCACAAATCTCACAGGATCTTAACTTGAACCTCCACTAAATTGTCTTGAAGTTTTCTGCTAGACTGGACCCCGCTGTCTTCGCCATCTCTTTAGTGTAGTGTCCACCCTCATAGCCAACCCTCTCACAGTTCTCTTCAACACATCCTCTGGCTTTATTCCTGCCCCCTTCTGACTTCTGAAGTAAGATCTAAAATCTGTATGATGATTTTGAATAAACACATACCTGGGATTTCATCTATTAAAAATCTCATCAAGGCAATTGATTACCATAAATTATCAGCTCTTTGCAGAAGTTTCCCAAGTTGTGAATTCTTTCAGGTCAAAGGGCAACCAGGCAAACACACACTTAAATACCCACATTCAGGATTAAAATATGACAACTACCATTGTAATGAGTTTAACCCTAAAATCTAAAGACAACAGAGAAGAGCGAGAGGGAAAAAAAAAAAGAAAGGAAAGGAAGGGATGAAGAGAGAGAGAGGAAAAGAGGGAAGCCCAGAGAGAGAAAGTGATTACAAGCATGAGTAAGGATTATAGCAGTACATATGTTTCTCTGGGTATACCCATCATAAAGTGAAAATATCATAAATCAATAAAACAAAGGATACACTTAAGCTCCCAATCCTCTAAATTCAGCAACACAACACACTATGGGCTTAGTACGTCCTTTACTCTGAACTCAAGGCCGGCTGGGTGCTGTCTTCTGCTTCTGCTCTTCTGCATTTCTGGAGGGTACAAGATTGCGTGTCAGGGCCACGAGAGAGAAAGCCAACTCAGAGGTCAAACCTCCAAGTTCAGTTCCTGTTGAGCAAGTGTTGCTTTTGTAGCATTGTGTTGTTAACGACCATTAAGTCAAGCCCCTGTAGGTTGAGAACTGTCGGTAATGACTAGTTCCTCCCCCGGCCATTTGTAACTTTAAAGAAAGATTTGTGCACGAAGCGCTTTTATCATTTATTATTCATCATTATACATCCTAAATAAATGTTTAGGATCTGCTGTGGCTCTGTCAGCATTGCTGTGAATGCGTTAACTTCTTTAAGTTAAATATATTTCAAATGTAACGAAAGACTATTTACAGAAAATTACTTTTAAGTGGCCACAGATGCTCTACCGTTTGGACTTGTAAGATGTCAATATTTACCATATTAACTATGTATTTCATCTGGGCGCTGCAAAGGCCTTATTGTAACCACCTTCCAGTCTGCCTAGGGTAAACCTTTATCATAGAATTTATTTTTACTTGTATGCTTGTACATATAAACAACAGATTAAGGTGGCTAAGCGGACATTCAGTCAAAAGATTTCTGTCTACCAGAGTCAGCAGATAAGCAACAAGTCCTCCGCTCTGAGCTGAAGAAACTTAGCTATTAGAATATATATAACTGCAGAGCAGCGGCTCCCACCAGCCCCCTGCCCTGCTAATGCCAAGCTCACAGGAGGCAACACTGTCAGTTACTCCCTTAACAAGACTCCAAACAATGTAAATTAAACCAATCTTCTTTTCATGACGTTACCTTACTTTTACTATACATACCAAACAGAAAATTACTGCTAAGTGGCCACAGATGCTCTACCATTTGGACTTGTAAGATGTCTAGAGACCTTGGCAAACAATACAGTCCATTTTTCTCTTGTTTCTTTTCCTAAGATTTGTAACAATTCAATTAAGTCATCTTCTGAAGTCCTTCACTCAGGAAAATCCTCATTATTTATCAACACATATGGTAGCTGTTTGTCATACGAGTTTTAGGGTACCACCTGCATTCTATTGTGTGCTGGAAAGATAGCAAAGGTATAAATCACGTGGGGGAAAGATAACCCATGCACTCCTGAAATACATGGTGGAGAATTGAGAGGGAAGTTAGAGAGGGAAACAAAGAATATTTAAGATGGGGACCCAGGTACAAAAAATATAGAGGCTTGTTTGGAACACTGGAGAGTCACAAGACTGATGAAGAAGGGAGAAGGTAGAGGCGAAGGAGGAGAAGGACAAGGAGGTGGAGGAGAAGGAAGAGGAGAGCAAGGAGGAGGAGAAGGGGAAGAAGAGGAGAAAAAGAAGAGGATGCAGAGGAGAAGACAAAGAAATGGAAGATAATTTTTCAATGGATCAAAGGAGATAGTGATCAGAGATTAAATGACAACTTTAGTTACTCTATGAGTCTTAGTTATTGGGAAGATATATTCCTACTGGAACCTGCTATCATTCTACAGAATTGTATTTGTAGCTACTCAAGATACCAAACTGGCTCTGTGACCAGGTAACAAGCATTTTCTTTTTATTCTCTGTAATGGCTGTACTCTTCACTAACATTGTTAGAGACTGAAGGCAGCCACAAATGAATAGTTGTACATACATCCAAACAAACTTTACCTGAAGATCAGACAGCAGGTGAGAATTACCCATAGGCCATAAATATTCCGCAATGGTTTAGAAGAGCTCCAGAAAGTAGTAGAAAATTATTCAGTAAATTATAGAAATGGCTATCTAAACTCTTATCTAAACCTATCCAGCAGGTCTTGAATTCCTACAGCAGCTCGTCAGAGTTGACTTCTAGTTCCTGTTTGACAAGAACAAATGTTACATGAGAAAATGGTGAATATGAATATCCACACACATAAATATAAAGGTTTTAGTACAGACAGATCATGTGCTATTTCTGCTGATTTAACCTCCTGAACTTAGTTGCTTCTGGAGTTGAGAAAACCGCAGAGAAATATATATATATATTGCAAAAATCCCAGGGGAAGTTATCTGCCTTGCTAAACATGCTACTATGTTAGAAAGATATTTGTGTTGGTTTTATTCATGTAACTATAAGCTAGCTAAGTTCAGGAGGACCTCTGATCTTCAGCCTTCCAGACAAATATTACAGTCAATATTTTGGTATGAAATGCCATGGATAGTGCCTATGAACTTTGGTCTGTCATGCAAGCTACCCCTAGTGGTATTAGCAACTACACCTAGGCATTCCTATTGGAGGGAAACACCGTACTACTGATGTACATCTTTAGCCTTGCTTTGTGGTTTTCAATTCAAGACAGGATCTCATTAAGTTGCCTGGCCTGGCCTTGAGCTCACACATAGAGCAAAGGCAAGCCTTGAATTTTTTAAGTCTCCCACTTCAATCTAACAAGCAGCTGATTGAGAGAAACTGAATGGATGTGAGATATGATTTCTAGACTGAGCCTCTTTCCTATCTCAGAAGTGACAAAGAGTTAGCAGAGATGGTCACGTGTCAATAATTAGTATATAATTGAAAACATCCAGATGAAAGGCTTGCATTGGCATATTACAGTCATTCTCCTTGAAAACAATGAATTATTTCACTATTAGAGCCTTTTCTTTTCTTTTAAATTTAGTTTTTTAAATCTTTGACAACTACTTACATGCATACAATTCATTGATGTCATAGTCTTTCTACACCATTATCCTCTCTTCTGTTCTTCCATTTCTTGTCACTTTTTTATGCTACCCAAATAGACCCTTTCCATTTCCGTGTGTGTGTGTGTGTGTGTGTGTGTGTGTGTGTGTGTGTACATCTGCACCAGTCTCTGGTGTGTGCTCATAATTGCTTTGGCCATACCATATTTAGAAGACAGCATTTTATATAACTCATTCCCATTCTCCTCCTCTTACATCCCTGTCATCTGATTTTCTGTGATGTCCCCTGAGCCTTGGAGTGGGTGAAATAGATGTCCCACTAAGGGCTCTTTCTAACATAACATGCCTCCTTTCTTAAATGTACAATATCATCCTCTGGTTTGTGCATCTCAAAATGTGAGTGCTGGGCCAGCAACATCAACACCACCAGGGAACTTGTTGCACATGGAAAATATGAGGTTCCATTTAGGTCATATTAAATTTGGGCCAGAAGTTTCTGCATACCAAGAATTAAGAACCACTGCCCCAGGACAAACAAGGCGCATCAATGGTACCTGTAGAGAAAGAAGATATTAAGAATGCTTCTATACACAAGTGTGGGGAAAGCCAAGCATACATAATTAAATGTTTGAGTATGTCAGTTTATCCCTGAATGAAATATATATATATATATATATATATATATATATATATATATATATATGAACATTCAGGCATAACACTTCTGAGCAAAATATGACACTATTAATATAGAAATCTTTATGAAATCTTTCTTAAAAAATTTCTTATTTTCTTAGGCACTTGATTTAAATGATTAATAAATGATTAGGTCACTCATAGATTTTCTCAGTAGTTGAGAGTTTGGATCCTGTCATAGCAGGCTACTTATATTTTAAAATTTTTTAGTTTTTGCTTGAGTGAAAAATAGATTTGTGTTTTGGAATGATTCCATGCATTCTGTAGAATAAAGAACATAGTTATAATAATGTCTTTCTACCTGCCACACCACCTATTATGCTCCTGTGTGGCTCACTGAGTTAGTCATTATATGAAAGCTCCAACTTCCTTTAAATATTATTCTATTACTATTTCAACAATATTTACTTGAATCAGGAGAAAATACCCCTGAATATTTCTTAAATATAATAAACTCTAAAAACCAAACCACCAAAATTATTCTTGGACAGCTGAGAACTATTTGCTATTTTTATCAGTCTTGCAGGCATGTTTGTCTGTGCAACATGCGGCTGCTTCGTTCCCATAGATGCTAGAAAGAAACCTCGTGCAACTGCAGTGATAAAGGGTGTGAGTCACTGTGTGGATGGTAAGGATTGCTCACTGGTACTCTGGGGGAAAAAAAAACCCAAGGGCTCTAATCACTGAGTTGTCTATCCAGCACTCCCTGGTTTGTTTTATAATTTAGTATGACTCAGACCTTTAATTGAAAGGATACATTTAAATAGTACTTTACATTTTTATATATACAGTGTATTTAAATCAAATACAACATATACATGAAATATTAAATTGGATTTAAATGGACTTACTCATTGGATGTTGTGATTATAAGAGATGATGATATTGTTAGCATAAGTATTTTAAAAATTGTTTTATTATTTGACAGTTTATGCATATAATGAATGTGGTCATGTTTCACACCCCCAGTTTCTTCCACTCACCACCTACTCTTCCAGCCAAACCCTCTCCTACTCTCCTGTCTGGGTCTGCGTGTGTTTGAAACTCCCTGGGTTTATTTAGGATTGCTTGTCTGGGCATATGTGCGAGATTATTTACTGGTACATGGTCAGCTTATCAGAGGCTACACCACTGGGGAAATTGGCACCTGCTCCCTCGGGGGGATGAGAAATTTTAAACATTTAGAGGGGGAAAATCTATGAAGTCATAAAACAAGGGATTCTCTTGATATTTCTAAGTATAACTACGTGCTTTTCTCTGAATAAATAAACAGTTTGACAATCTACTTTTTTGATCCTCTTAACTGTTGAGTTATGGATTAAACATAAGTGAATTAGGAAAATAATGACACACTCTGTGGCACATTTTAAAAATACGTGAAAAATTATGAGAAATCTACAAAGCTGCAATAAACTGGTATGCATCAAGGTCATTGGAGAAATTTGAAGTCTTCTAATGTATTTAAATGTTACTTCAATTCAGCTTTACAGGGAAGCAACGCTTGCAGTTAAACTCTTTTGCCAATAGGTGGCGTAAAAGTTTAATCATTATTCCAATAGTTTAGTTTACTGAAGAAATGTATCAAAACACTTTCTTAAAAAGAAATAAAAGTACCAGGGTTCACCTCCAACCACCTCAAAAGAAAATAGTGCAGAAATATGCATATAACCAGTCTTTGCTGCCTATGTTACAGCTACTCTTAAGAATGTTCGACTGGTTGATGGCACTGGACCTCACGAGGGCAGAGTGGAAATCTTCCACCAAGGCCGCTGGGGCACAATCTGTGATGACCGCTGGGATATACGTGCTGGACAAGTCGTCTGCAGGAGTCTAGGATACCAAGGTGTCCAAGCCATCCACAAGAGAGCTCACTTTGGACAAGGTAACCAAAAATCAGGTTTTTTCTTTAAAACCTGAAGTTGGCTTTTTAAAACATTCCTTGGAGAATTCCAAACATGAGGACCGAATGTACATCACCACCTCCCTTTCTCTTCCAACTCCATCCACCCTGTGTCCAAATTCTCCAAAGTAGGCAGGATTGTTTGTTTTGCTTGTTTGTTTGTGTACCATTTGGAAACCAAGTAGGTACAGAAGCATGTAAGCCAAAAGAAAAGAATTCTGCACAAAAGTTTTGAGGGAAAGTAAATGCCTTTAGAAAATATGCACATATATACATATTATGTATGTGTATGTATATAAGAATATGTATGCATATACATGTATATCATGTTCCTGACAACCTAATATCTAGATTTTATTTAAGCTTGCTGGTTAGTTGGCAAAGCAAGTAATATCATTGGACGGGGAGATGGAGAGGGATAAGTATGTGTGAGTTATTGACAGAATGTAGTACATCATTGGTGGCTGAGTTTGCACAACTGATTCTGGAGATGTTTGTTCAACGTTTGTGTTGACTTATAAACTATCCATGGTGGATTTAGAGGAGGGTCCCAACCTCTGTTCGAATGCCACAGAAGTAAAGTTTGTCATCTCCCTCATTTGGCTTGTAAAACATGGGATACTTCTTTGGCTATATATATGCTAATATATCTCACCTAGATGGCAGCAACCAGTTCTATGACTACATTAAAGAGCTAGGAGAGAATTTACACTGGAAAATATCCTTAAGAGTACATCCATAAAAATTTCACTGTAAATTGGTATTTCTAAATTTGCATCTTATAATAAGTCGAATATGTAATTAAACATCTTAAACATCTACAAATGTTTTGATTCTGGATAACAAAGAGATTAGGGAAACATGTATACACTTTCATTTTCATCTATGTTTTCTAGATATTCCAGCCTTCGAATAAGTTTCTCTGTATTGAAGTTCTAGCTTTTGTAAATTTATAGCTTTATTATTCCTGATGCATGTGGTCAATCAGAAAAAAATAGAGAAGGAATTTATGTAAAATTATAAAGATAAAGTAATATGTCATCTCATATATATTTCAGTATTGGAAAATTATCATAACTCAATACTGGAATAAGATTAGATGTTTAATATTCCCATTAGAGATATGACTTATGACATGATACCACAATTTAATGATAACTATGAACCTGATATGCTGAGCACATTAATAGTATTGACAATGGGTCATGATTACACCCTTTTCTTAAATTAATTCCCATAATAGGTAATAAGAGATGGATTTGAGCAGAGACTCCAGGTTCTATGTTTTCAAATGCATGCTTTTATCTGGTGAAGAAACCAAATGTAACAGATAACAGAATCCTGGTGTGCACGGTTTATGTCAAACATTAAGTTCCTGGTTATCTATTATTGAATTTGTGCCATAAAATGTGAATTGCAAACACAAAGGAAATGTAAAAACCTATATTTCCCATAATACCATGGATTGACATGTTTACAAACTTCTTATCCCTGTCACACCTTTAGGACTTTTATTCTACCTTTTAGTTGTGATTTTATTTATTATGGGATCCCACACCTATACACAAAGCACTAGGGATGGAAAGGCAGGAGTATATGAAGTCAAAGACAGCCTCGCCTACCTATCAAGACCCTCTCAAATAAATAGAAGAAATGAAAAGAGCAACAATGATATGTGTAGAGGTTAAGCATCCTTCTACCCTTAAATTTACTTTTTAGAATAAAATACTTTCAATCAATGGGTTAATTTTTTTCTAAAAGAAGAGCTAAAAGAACTGAAATGGCAATGTGAGTGTCCATATGCCATAGAAAAAAACTAAGTATCTGCTTGATTTAAAAAATAGAATACAAATATGTTTTTAAATAAATATTTAAAACATATTTATAAATAAAATATATTCAAAGACTTGGTCACTTATGAAGTCAGCATCTCTGGGTTTAACAGAATATGCCATTTCTGCCTCAATGCTTCTTTTCTTGGTAAGCGCTGACCTACTTCAGGTTTAGAATAACAACATGGAGATAACTTGTATTCTTAATCGCTTTCTTCATTGCAAAAGAAAATGCCAAATCTATAGTTAGACTTGTTTCACTGAGACCCGTGCAGTTAATTCATCTCTCATACCTTCAGACGAATCTTTCATCTGTTACAGAAAGAACATCACATCAAAGTGACACAAATAGAGGAATTTTAATTCGGGAGAACTAATGAGCTTCAGTAACGTGCAATGTGGTTCTGCACCTTATTTCTCTGAGCTTGAAGACTTGCTATGTATTTCAAGTATGTCTTCAATAGATCCTTACAACCTAGAGGGAAATAGCATTGGGAACGGGCATGATCCTGAGATTGTTAACTGTGAGAATTAGCGTCACAAGTCAAATATGCTGGAGATGCCCTCCCTAGGCATCTTGAGAGGCATACTTCACCATCTAGAAGATTCCAAATCCAGTCCAGTTAACAATGTGGTTTAATCATCACATGGTTTTTCCAAGTTTGTATTCATTCCCAGGAAATAGACATCAGAGCACACGGCCTGAAAATGCTTTCTCTTCCAGCGAAGAGTAAAGTGATAGGATTTAGCATCAAGTGATGTAATGAGGAGGCTGCTAGTCCTGAAATAATCACACAGATACTGTATTAATTAAATCACTGCTTGGCCCATTAGTTCTAGCTTCTTATTGGCTAATTCCTACATCATAATTTAACCCATCTCCATTAATTGGTGCATCACAAGGTCATCGCCTACGAGCAAAGTTTCAGCACGTCTGTTTCCGGAGGTGGCTCCATGGCTTCTCCCTGACTCTGTCTTCTTTTCTCCCAGTATTCAATTTATTTCTTCCCACGTAGCTCCGTTCCCCTATAGCTCTGCTATAGGCCCAAAACAGTTCCTTTATTAACCAATGATAGTCACAACATACAAAGGTGAATCTCACATCAAAGTGAAATTATTTATGCAGCTATTCAATAATAAATCTCTTAAATGTTTTATTTTTGATATAACAGAGTTCTTTTTAATAGGTCTTACTTAATGTGGCTGTGCATGTATGGTATATAGTAAATCTGAACACTGTCTCAAAAGTTCTTTCAATAAATACATACAGTGGACACGCACATTACTATTTCTCACACATTTCTGAGCACTTTATGAAGCAAATTAGAAAAACCAGAAGCTTTAGAAATCAGAAGATATACATTGACGCCTCGGCACTGGTACTTTTATCTCAGCATTTCAATAAAAGGAGAAACATGCTGTCACATACCTGTTTAGAATATTTAAGGTACTAGCGTGTGGAAAGCACCCAATAGAAGCCCAGTAGGAAGCACACAATGAAGCCAGAGAAGTGTGGAAACAGAGAAAAACAAAATCAAGATGGGTTGTTCTGAATAAAAAATGAAAACATTTTGAAATATAGGTGTCATGGTCTACATCATGGAATATTATATGAGACAGAGTTTCCCAGTAAGCTACTTTGGTATTAGACCCTGTGAACAACTATTTTTGCAAGAAATTTAGGACTTTGTTCTAATACCTCTCCACATTTACTTATAGTTCCACCCAGGAGGTGGGGAAAAGACAATTCTGATTGCAGAATAAAGACAAAAAAGAAAGCCTAGATATAAGAATGAATGATAGGTAGCAAAAGACAAACATGCTTGTGAGTTTCAACTATTTACTAATTGCTTGGGAAAATAAGAATCCAGTTAATTTTATATCATCTACGATCACCAAAATTTAAATAAAAGAAGAAAAATTTTAATTCATCCACTCTGTACAATTCCCCCATTTCAGAGAGCATGTAGTTTTCTGGACACAGTTTCTTCCAACACATATTTCCTTTTTTTTCCTTTTTCTTTCAAGTTTCAAAATAGCAAACCCGACTTACCAGAGATAATCCTCGTTAGCTTTAAGAACAATTAGTTTTACAGCTGCAAGCAAAATGATTTATTGGAATAAAGCTTAAAGCATGCTCCTTTAAATAGGTTCTTTCATCTGCATATGTTGTTTGCATAAAGTAGAATGTTTTTCTTTTCCTGAGTAGTAGAAACTGGTAAGTTGCCGGCATGAATAGAGTCATCTGGCCTTTGTTGTTGTAGGAGGGAGAAGGACCCTGCTCTCTGTCCATGCTCTCCCATCTTCTTTCCTGCATCACTCTGCAGCAAACAAAAATGAACTTTACCAGACAATGGTGTTTTTCCAGACTTCCACTCATGAAAGTGAGAACTGAAACAAAAGTATGTTTACTTTCTCCTAAATTAAGCATGTTGAGCTCTAAACTTTAGAACAGAAACAAATGAAAATCATATCACTGTCTCTTGCTCATTCTTAGCTGACCAATCTTTGTTTTATATTAACTGCTACCACTTTTAATACTTAGTTTTCCAGTGAAATATTTCAAAAAAAATGCAAACGGAGAGAGGTAGCAACCCAAATTTAACTCTTAACTCTACATCTTTGACCTGTATTGCAGTGAATAGTTATAAAAATAATCCCAAAGATTAAGGTGATGTAACTCAGTTATTAAAATTATAACATCTTTGTTAAAGATTTGGAAATGTGCTGCCTGGCAATATGGCACTTTTGATAAAGTATTTGCCCAGTAACCATAAGAGCCTGAATCCATAGTCCAGCACCCAAATAAAAGTCCATGTAGTGGCAGCAGGCTTATGTCAGGCTGGTCCTGAGAGTGAGAGAGATGAGCAGATCTCCAGATCCCATTGGCCATCCCAGTTTTGCTGAACCAATGAGCTTCAGGTTTGGTGTGAGACCCTGTCTTAAAACATAAGATGAAGAGTAATCAAGGATACTTGAGTTGACCTCTTACCTCCACGCACATGCATACATACGCTCACATATACACACACCTGCGCCCAAATATGCACATATCTGCTTCCTATCCACCTGCACACATACATATTTTGAAAATATTTTAAAATGCAAATATTTGAATTTGGGGTGTTATGGAAGAGATCACGGAGCCTGTTTTACTAGTTATTGTAGCAAAGGCAGGACCAAGTGTGTGCATTGCCATCATTTACCTTACCTGTATGATCTCATTTTGAGGATCACAGGAAGGAGCCTTTGAGAAACATATACAATATCCCAAACTCTTTTCCATAATGCAAGTATGGCTAGTATAGATGACAAAACTTGCCCAAACTTTCAGTCACCAGGCAACAAAGGATTTCTTGGTAAGTTAACACCATAATCCAGCACCCATAGTTTACTTTTTTTACTAGACAGAATCCTTCTAAATTTTTTGTCAATGAGATTTTTTTAGCTCTAAATAACTTGCTCATTTAGAAGCTTAATATCATAGAATACCAACATCAAATGGAATCTCAGAATCATGCTAGCCCTGCTCTTAGATTCAATATAAGACAAAATTATGGAAAATATACAGCCTTTCAGCACCACAAAACAAGACTCTGAATCACAGGGTCAACATTTTCCTTTCTGTTGTCTTATCAAAGTTGTTTCAGTTTCAATACAAAACATTGTTTTTCCCCAAAGCAAAATGTTTGTACAACACACTTCAAAGCTACAAGTATAAAAGTGATATGAATTGATATCATCCAGCTACAACTAGATAAAATTAAAATATATTCAGATACTTTGAGTAAACAGGGATCTTTTGGCTAACAAATCCATCTGCTGAACAACTGACTGAAAATCTCATCACCTCACCGTGTATCAGTTAATATGTGAAATATGATAATCATCTTCCCTCTAAAAATGGGATTGATCTGAAGATTAAACATACTTGTCACTCAAAAAGTGCTAATATTGTTCCCCCTTCAAGGTTAAGAGGAAATAGAACCACCCAGCACTATAAACCAGGATCATAAAACTCCAGAAACCATTGATAACTCTTTCATTCTTGCTTGATTTTAGAAACACAAAAGCATGCTCTTTGTTTTCTCTAACAGCTTTCAAATTTTAAGGGAAATAAATCATAAATATATAGATGCACACATAGGTGTGGTAGAGAGATGATATATAGGTAAGTAGATAGGAGACAGATTTATAGAAAGATAAGTGATGGATAACTGTAGCTAGGTCAACGGAATAACAGTTTGGTTGGAAGGCATAGCTACTACATTCCTCACAGTTCACATATGTTCCCAATGAGTGCAAAGAATATATTACAGACAAACACCCAACTGTGACTGCAACAACAGCAGAATTCCTTGAATAATTGTTGATAACGAAAGAAACAAAAACAAATCTACTTTTTAATCTTTTAGGTTTTTATAAAGATAAAACTTTATGAATTTCATGCTACCTTCACATTAATTTTTAAAGGCATAAAAGAATTTGGAATAATCTGGAAAATATGTATTAAATAAAATTTTCCCTTACGCTCAATAGTTCTGAATATATTAACACACAGATAAAGCAAATATTTACAAATTATTTCTTTACCTCTATTTAGCTTCTGTTTGACAAGTAAATATTACTGGGTTCGGTGTCTCCATAGTTTTGCTTGGCTTTGCTCTCTGCTATTTTGAAATAGCTTTGTAAAATCTGCATCTGTTTATCTATCTTGAAATGAAAGTATTGCCTTTATTTTAAAGGTTAGGAGTAAACGGAATTAGATGGAGAAATACCTAGATTATCACCTTCAAGCACTCCAAATGTTCCCATGATTTCTGAGTTTTTTCTGCCCAGCAAAAGAGACAGTCACTGAAGGGACCTTATATTTTATCATGAGGCTCTGTCCTCACTATGAGGTCTACAACAATAAACAGAAGTTATGGATTCAAATATAAATTCTGCTACCACATTGGTGGCAGCAACTGTTTTCAATCTACCCAGAATATAAGCCCCAGGTAATAGTAATTCCACGTGAAGATGGATTTGGATTCTTTGTACTCAGATCGGATTCCTGGTAGGGTTAAATCTAAGAACTACATAGGAATGCTAATAATAATGATTAGCTCTAGGCAGTCATAACACAGGGATTCGGTGTGACTTTGGGCAAAGTCTCTACTTCTGCACAATTTTCTGTTTTGTCAGAAAATTAGAACAAAATTGAAATTTAATTTTTTTAATATTAGTGGATGATGAAATAAACCATGAGTGAGTCCTGTCGCATATGAAATCCTGGAAGAATAATCCTGCATTTCTGTTATCAGCACCACAGCCTCAGGATTCTAGCACTCAGGAACTGCTTGGTTATAGTTCCTAAACACCATGTGTGCCCACAAATCAGCACATTGACTGGGTCATTTCTTTTCTTTTTTAAACTGAAATTGCTACAACCAATGGGATTCTACTCACTCTCATTGCCCTTTCCCTCTATGACAAAAATTGTACTGCTAAGATCTGGACCAAATGAATAGAAATTCAAAATAAATCATAGTTAACCTATCTCAGTAGCCTGGGTACCAAGGCCACGAGCCTTTCCTTTCTTCTGCTGCCAGAGGGATGGATAGCAAGGCCATGGTTTCTCCACTTCTGTTTATTTACATTAGCATGTAATGAGTACATTGGTAAATTTCTCTGTTTTGTCTTCATTGCATGCTAGCATGAGAGTGAACATACATTGCTGTTATGTGCATGCAATTTTTGAATATTGCTTTAGGGCTTTCCAGAACTTTCTGTGAGATTTTATGTACTGGAAAAAATGCACACACAAATACAAATACAGAAAATGTCATATCATACCCAATAAACGAGAGAACTAGAAAGCATTCCTGGCAAGGTTCCTACCTTGGAGATTATCTTTTTTATTTATTTATTTTTTTATTTCTTCGTATTCCGATCACAAAAGAATAGTGCTGTTGTAGACATTCTCCAAATGCTTGAATTCTCCAGCTTATTAGTACTGCTTTTATATTTCAGCATTTCAAAATTTTTTTGCTTTTTTTCAGTAGGAACATTGTGGTCTGGAGGTGTACCTTAAGAGCAGATCACTTGGACTTACATAGCATGCCCAAGATCCCAGATTCAATTCCCCAATCACCAAATTAAAAAACAACAAATAAATCAAAACATACAGGAAATATTTGGATTCTGATAATTTAATAACTATTACATAAAAGATACAATACTTATAATTAGCTTGATAATGCAAACCAAAACTGTCTTCTGTTTAGATCTTCGTAGTAGAAACACACATTACTTAAATCTTAAAAGAATGCACTAATCTATGATATATATGGAAAAATATTTTGCCTGTTCTATTTTGGGAACAAATAAAAGCCGAATCTTCAAAGGAAAGTTCCATCTATAAATCTTATGAAGTTTCTTTCTCCCTTACAAATTTTTCCATTAAACTTCCACTCTGATGTACAACCCTAAAATCTAAATCTAATGTTGCATGCATTTTGGTGGCTCACCATGTATAATTCAGGATTTTTATAATACAGTCGGACTTTCAATTTAACCTGCCAAATATGTCTTGCTACAGTCACTGACACTGATTGTGTTTTAGATGGCCAGAGATGATTCTAAAATATCAAGCATTTCCATGCTTCCTTTGAAATAAGTACCTTTGTTTATAATGGGAAAAATTTGTCTGTGTTTTAGAACATGTGTTATCCACACTATGAATTATAACATCACCAGTAGCTACTTGTTTTCGTATACACATATTACAATGCAATGATGTTTAAAACTCACTATCTACTTGTTGTTTTGGAAAACGCATCTGGAGGTTTGAAATTAATACACTCAATAAAACCTGATGTAAGCATGCTTATAAGTTTTCTAAAGGTTCTGTTTTCTATTATCTTAAGGGTAAAAAACAAGAAGAATATTTACAGTAAGAAACTGAAGATAGAATCTTCAGAGAATATCAGAAAAATTCCTAGCATTTATTTTTAATTTGTCTTTTATAACCCAACTTTGTTTCCAAAAATGATTGTTTGTTTGTGAGACTTTAGTCTGCTTATTTATTAAATCAAATATTTGTTAGGTAGTCTACTATTTAGCAATTCTTCTCCACTGTAATGAGCCTGTGAATGACCTCAGAGCAAGTAAATGTGTTTTAACCTCACCATTTTCTTATTTGCTTGTGTTTAAAATCAACATTATTTCCAGTCCAGGGTTTCCTGATAGGATGGTTTTCCAAATGCTTTACTAAATCAATAATGGTAGTTTAATTGAACTATTTGGTAAAGTGGGCACTGCTCAGTGAAATATACTAATAGCTAAAAGCTGAGAAAGAAATGAAATTGCTGCCATGTAGTTTTTTTGCTGGCAGTATTTTCATCTGCCAGGTATGTACGAAAATTCCAGCATTGAAAACCCTTTCAATCATCATGTCGCTACATAGGTCTACTGTTCTACTGCTTCCTTATTTTTAGATAACAACAACAATAACAACTACAAAAATACCCAAATTCATTAGGATGAATTTCCCTATCATCTGGGCTTCCACGGGATTGTGCAGAAACTTGTATAACTATTATTATTTTGCAGTCTAGTAGTTTCCAAGCTTGCAAAGTATGAAGTTTTTCTGAGGCAGGAAAGCCAATTGTATATTCCTAATACTTCCATGTAAAGACTAAGCAATATATTACCCTCATCAGTCATGAACACTTAGCCACACTTACTAATACAGATAAATTTTATTATTGCAGGTACGGGTCCTATATGGCTGAATGAGGTGATGTGTTTTGGGAGAGAATCATCTATTGAAGACTGTAAAATCAGGCAATGGGGAGTGTTAGTCTGTTCGCATGCAGAAGATGCTGGAGTTACGTGTACTTCATAATACATCATATTTTCACTAACTTTTATGGAATTGCTGCTGTAAAATTATCTTAGTCACCCTGCTCCACTGAAGTCATTTCAGTGAACAGTAAATGGATTTACAATATAGATAAGAAAGAATTATTTTAAGTGACTGGAAAAGGTATTTAAATGCATCAAACTTAATCTATGTCTATACATGTAGTATTCTAACTTCCTGTAACAGTTAATTTTGATTGTCATCTTGACAGAATTTACACATGCCTATGGTGACAAGAATATGATTATTTCTAAGAGGATACTTAACAGAGGTAGAAATGTTGGTAGGAATGTTCCATGTGCATGGGATGTAGACTGAAGGAAAAGAAGAAAGCTATAGAGTATCATTGTTCATCTCTCTCTGCTTCCTAACTATGAACACAATGTCACTCACTGACTGCATCATGCTTCTTTCACTGAGATGAATTGTCTGAAGCCATGACTCAAAATACATCCATCTTCCTCAAGTTTCATTTATAACAAGAAGAAAAAAATTGGATAGAGAAAATTTGTACTAGAAGTGGGTTTGTAGCTGTCATAAACCTGATTGTAGCTTGTAAAATTGTTAAGCTAATTTAGTGGAGGAGTGGAGGAAAGTGTGGAGCCATAAGCAGTAGATGTTTTAGAATGTTATTAACAGAGCCTAATGGACTAGCTGGTAGGAAATTGGAAATTCATAATGGATAGGAAAATGCAACTGCTGAAAGTCAGTTTCCAGAGATCTCAAGAGGAAATAAGGATTCTAAAAAGAACTGGAAAGGCCCATTTGTGGTAAATTCTGGCAACTACTATGACTTCATTCTATTTGTATTCTGAGACTTTTGGAATAAAACCAAATAAAAACCAATGGACTAATATCTTTAGTGGATAAAACTCTATGATATAATAGGTTTGGGGTATAAGATTATTGCAAATTGCTGTTCTTATTCAAATCTGCATTAAAAAGGAGCAACACATGGAATAGGAAAATATGTAAACTATGCAATTTTAGCAAAACATCAGCAGGCACTGGTCTAAAGTTGCTGACAAAGAGGTAAAAGAGAAAGGAACTGTGATTGTTAACACGATTAGAAAAATTAACAAGAAACTTCACATTTTTCAGTAGAAAAAAATAAAGGTGACTTGAGGGCAAAATCATTGAAAGCCTCCAACTTACCAAAAAAAGCAAATTTATTTGAAAGGACAGAAATTGAACTCAAAATTCTGCTCAAGGTATTCTGTGCTAGAAAACAATCGCCTAGAGAAGTTTGCCAGCAATGTACATGGAGATCTTTACAGGTGTACTAGAAAGGGGTCAGCCTGTATCTCAAGATAGTAGCAGGACTTAAAGGCCTCATCCATATGATATAAAATCAAAGAGCAAGGGACTCATGTAGATTTGCACCAACATGCCAGAAGACAGTGTGGCCAGGAAATACATGTTACAGTTAGATTTCCTGTAAAAAAAAAAAAAAAAAAAAAAATCCCCTAGAGGACATTGTGTGAAGCTGTGAAGGTAAAGCCGAAGCTGAAGTGGGGCTGCCAGGGCAGCATACTGAGTGAGTTAACTCAGACCCAGAAAGACAAACATCATATGTACTCACTCATAAGTGGCTGTTAGACATACAGCAAAGAAAAACAGCCTTCAATTCACAGTCCCAGAGAACCTAGATAATAATGAAGACCCCAAGAGTCTAATCTACATTGGAAGTAGCAAAAGACAAGATCTCCTGAATAAATTGGGAGCATGGGGACCATGAGGGAGGGTAGAAAGAGAGTAGAGAAGGCAGGGGAAACACAGAAAAATAAATAAATTAAAGAAATTAATAAAAAATGATTTAATAGTAAAACACATTAATGTATGAAGATGGACACTAAAAAGTAATACCACACTAGCTCAGAAATGAGTATAATCAAGAGTTAATTTTTTTAGGGATAGAATCACAGATAACAATCATCTGCATGAATGGGGAACAGGAACTGAATCCCGTAGTCAGAAATGAGAGGGAATGTGTGCTTACATCAGCATTTATAATATAAGAGGTCACATCCAAGTGGGCAGGTAACTTAAAGGCTACTGGTTGTAGAATTTCCAAAAACACCTCCCCCTTTTGTTTAAATAAGAGAATTCTAAGCCTAATACAAATTTATATATAATAAGAACAAATATCAGGTATAAAAATTAGAATTACAACCAGCATAAATAATACCAAGCAAGAAACATGATAAATGTTTCAGTAATTATCCTATCCTAAGGAATTTAAGTCCTGTATTATATATAACTTGGTCAAGTCATGAGAGGAAAGTAACTATAACTATCTAGTCTTCAATCCCATCGATGATCCAAGAAGAGAAATAATATTACTTGAGTAAGCAGGTAGATAGAGCATACACATCAGAAAGATTATTTTCATACAGTATATTCTGATACAGTCTTTCCTCTCAGGTCCTCTCTATCTCCCCTCCCATCTGAATCCCAGCCCTCATTTACTTTAACTTAATATTAGACTGCCATGTGTCATTTCTTCATTAAGATTAAAAACATGATACTGCTCTATAAATTAAAATAGGAAAATGATTGCGTGGATGGAACTTTTAAGTTACCCAGATTTCTCAGGGAGAGAAAACAATGTGGAACTCAGATTAGTATGACACAGTGAGGGAAAGTGGTTTTCAATCTGAGGAAGACAAAAATCTATAAGGAGAGAATTTCCAGTCCTTCCTGGGGATCCTCAGTGGAGAACGCCTACCTGAGGCCTTTATAGAGGTCCAAAAACAAAAACAAAACAACAACAAAAAACCAACCAACCAACCAAACAAACAAACAAAAAAAGCACACAGGGAAAGGGTAGTTTTCCCAGCGACTGATACTAATTGAAACTATTGTGAGCCCTCATACCATGAAAAGTCCGGGTGGAGTAAGTGAGGCAGGCTGAGGGTGGCAGAAACAGCCCCGATAAGTTTTCCTGGAACTTCCCGAACCACCCCGTTCTTTCTCTTTGCTTGAATTCTTTTCTGTCTTTACTGTTAAGTTATCTACCCTTCTCTCAAAGGAAAAAAAATACATTTTTTTTTTTCATTTAAACGCCATCACAGGGAGGTTGGCTGGACCTACCGAATGCTTGCTGGGAGCTTCTCTCAAAGCAAGTCCTCAGAAGCCATGGTCAGATTCCAGATAGGTTGTGGAAAGCTGCAGAGAAGTAAGCAACAGAAAGAAAAAAGGAAGCAAGTCGGACCTGTCTTTGAAGGTCTTAGAATCTAAAGAAGAATGTGGTTGACACCATGATTTTTATAAGCAGTACATGGCATAATTAAACACTCAGGGTGACAAGCAAAGCCATTGGCACAAGGGTGGAAACTGCAGCCCAGAAGTTTTTAATTGGATCCCAAAGACACTGGAAAGGAGAGCAACTGTGTTGGAACGGAAGGACTACGCGATGGTGCCTGCGACGTGATGGTGCCTCTGAAGGCTTCAGGGTGCAGATGGGCGTACCGCCATCTGAACAGGGCTTGTTTCAGCTGAAGTGATGTTCTGCCGTCTCTAAAACTGGCATAATTATAAAATGGAAGCTCAGCCAGACCCCTCATGAGCACGGAAACCAAGGATGCTTCCATTCTAATACTAAATACCCTTTCATTTTTCAAATAAGATATCGATGTCTTGATCCTTTCTCTAACACTATCACATTCGTGATTTAAAAAAAATTGTAACAACAGTTAATGAAAAAGAAAAGAGGCCACAAATTTGAAAGAGAGCAAGGAAGTACAGTATATGGGAGAGTTTGGAAGGAGGAAGGGAAAGGAAAAATTATGTCATTCTCTTATAACCTCAAAGAAATTATACTGGAAAGAATAGATTATGTTGTGAAAATGTGTGTAAGCACTGTAGTCTCATAATATTTAAATTAGTTTCATTATTTTTATTATTACTGTCTAGAAAGAGGCAGGGTAAGACTGTTTTACTTTTCAGTAAATCTGGTTTGGCCTAATTCTTTACTCAGAATTATAGGTATGTGTGGGGAATTTTTAATATTTGATAACAATACCAGTTTCTTCATAATTCTGATTAGGCATTTGGGTGTAATTATCTCCCTTTGTTTTATAATTCATGGATAGCATTGGATATCAGCAGTGTTAGTAACGGAAACTGCTCTAATTTCTGTAATTTCTTTAAAGAGCCTAAGGTCCTAATTGGCACACAAAAAGAACAAGGTTGTATGAAAAATATTAGGGGAATTATTTTAGCAAAGGGTGCAGCAGCTGGACTAATATATCACTAATGTCACTGGCTCTCTCAGTCTCACGGCCAAAAGATTTGAGGTGCACGAGAGTCTCAATACTCCCTAGTTGCTATCATCACCATCCATCCATGAGCACCATGGATGGGGCATAAAATTAAAGCCAATAAAATAGAGCTTGTAGATGGCTCCGTGGGTAAAACCACTTTCTAGCCGTGCCTGAAGACCTGTGTTTGATCAAAGAACCCACAATGAGAGGAGAGAAGCAGCTAACAAAGTTGCCCTCTGAATTCCACATGTTGTAATTGCCTGGCCTTCACATCCATCAGCTTGTGAATTTAAGGATTCTTTCTGGTACATGTAAAACAAGACCTTACATTAGAGTTCATTCTGATCTCATACTCAACTGTGGCACCTGTACACATGTGTATACACACACACACACAGATACACATACACACACACACACTTTATAAAAATCAGTAAAATAATGCAAGGGTGCAAAGAATGGCTATTCGTCCAAGGACCCAGGTTTAATGTCTAGTACCCTCCTGTCACCCCACAACCATGTGTAACTGTAGTCCCAAGAGACCTGACACTGTTTTCTGGTCTCTGTGGGAACCAGGCATGAACTTGGTGCACAGGCATATGTGAAGGCATAAAATAAAATGGAAAATGTAAGAGTAATTTGGGCTGAATTTTAAATAAATAGGGCTCTATATATGAAATCATTTCCAAGAGGAATTTTCAATAGAAAAAGACACTTAGTACGAAGATTTGTTAAAAAATTTTGAGGACAAGGAGAATGGACAGTCTCCTTTTATCTGAGGGACCATCAGAAAATTCTCCCTATGTTTAGGTGGACCTTCCTGCTTCCAATTGTCTGAGCAAGAGAAATCCCAACAAAGGTCCTGAGAAACCTGTCTTGTAATTGATCCCCATCAAGCTGGCAATCAGAATCAATCACCACAGTGTTGACAATTACTAACCCATTCTCTTCAGTTTTTGGAAGCAGTCTGAATGTCAACTTTCACCAAAGAAATGTGATCACAGCCGAGGGCAGATGATGTCCATTCTAGTCTAAGAGTCCTCAAGTATCCCCGTGACAGAAGAAGTTGCTTTCTCAGTACCACCCCTCTGTCAGCGAGCTAAACTACTGGGTTGTAACTTCATTATCTAGGGAGCATAATGTTGCTATTTCCTTATACAGCTTCTCATGTCTTGCCCAAACTTTTATGTTCTTAAGGTCCGACTAAGTAGCTCACAATGCATTTTCCTTTTGTGCCCGGCTGGATATTCTTGAGCCAATAAACCCTAACTGTAATTCTGTTCCTATTGAGACAGATTTTGAAATCTCCATCTCTCTATCACAATTTACTTGATATCACTTATTATTTGGGTTCAACTTGAATATCAGTCTTTTGGATACTTCCCACTCTGTACTTAGAAGAGCTTAAGTTCCCTTACCCACTCACTCCCTGTTCATCTTATTACTGAATTCACTGAGCCTGTGATGTGTCTCTCCAGTCGCCATTTTAAAACAACTTAAACTCTTTTTATAACTTTACTTTACAGGTTATAAAATATATAATTTTATAGTCTATTGTTTTAAAAATAATGCTCCATTTAGAAGATAATATGAATCACTACTAAATCAAGTCCAGAATTGCTAATAGACCATAAAAAGTATTTGTTCATATAATTACCCTTTGCTGTCTTACTTTACCCTTTATCTGAGCAAAGTGTTAATGTCCCTATACTGCAATAAGTTTATTTTTGAACTTTAAAATAAGCCCTAAATGACTTAAACATCTGGTCACTCAAAGAAGCATAACCTTCCCTGACTGTTGATGTCAGGGCATATTAACTGGTCTCCCTGAACATCTCCAGACCACTCACAGCATATTTTAATAAATTAAAGTTAAAGTAAGCATTTATAATTTAAATAGCAGACAGATTGAAAATATAATAAATTAGTTGTAATTTTTTTTTTACAGCTGGACATTCTCTTAAAGAAAAGGTAGTAGAAGCTGGGTGGTGGTGGCACATGCCTTTAATCCCAGCACTCGGGAGAAAGAGGCAGGCGGATCTCTGTGAGTTCGAGGCCAGCCTGGCCTAGAAGAGCTAGTTCCAAGACAAGAACCAAAAAAGCTACGGAAAAACCTTGTCTCGAAAAAAAAAAACACCCCCCCAAAAAAAGGTAGTAGAGTAAAAGAATCACTTTCCATTTTTATACAATAGAAATAGAAGAAGCTAGAAACAAGAAGGAAGTTGGTAGAATATCCCAGTATCTATGCTGCTCCAGTAATCAGGTAGAGTTTGGGGGATAATATTTCTAGTACCTTATTTCCAAGTGGAGCAGAATGGAGCATACAGAAGGAGTTGGATGATAGGGATTTGTCTAATTTAGTCAATTCTCTTCAGTAAAATATCTGGAATGTAATGAGGTCATCTGCGCTTTAGGTTGAATATCGAAACGTGAGGTCTCAGTGTTTCCCATGGTAGTCTCAAGCACGGCACAGTAGAAAGTAACACAAAATCTAAAGTTAAGAGACCTGAGTTCAAGTCTTGACTCTGTTTCTCAGGATTACCAATTAGAAAGCTGTTCTTGTTTGTTTTCTCTTGCTGTGCTAGACACCATGTGATGGGTAGTATTATGTCAATTTGGCATAACCTACAATCATCAGAGCGAAGGGAAACACAATTGAGGAAATGCCTCAGTAAATCCAGGTATAGAAACTGCTGTAAGGCATTTTCTTAATTAGTGAGTAATAAGATGGCCCAGTACATTGTGGGTGGTACTAGACCTGGGCAAACGGTCTTGTAAGAAAGCAGGCTGAGCAAGACACAATGACCAAGCTAGTAAGCAACACTCTTCCATGGTCTCTGCCTCAATTTGTGCACCCAGGTTTGTGAATGATTTAAATTTCTGCCTTGTTTTCCCTCAATGGACTGTGGTTCAACAGATGTAAGCCAAAGAAAATGTTTCCTCCCCCAGTTGCTTTTGGTCATGGTGTTTTTCCATAGCAGTAGAAAAGGAACAAAAACCACACCATCACTCAGAAAAGTGGGGATATATTTGACTTATACTGTGAGGTTTAAATTCATCATTCAGGGGAAAAAACTCAGAACAGAAACCTTAAAGCAGGAACTGAAGCAAAGACCATGAAAGAAAGATGATTACTGACTTGTTCTCTGACTCTTATACTCATCTATCTAGAGATAGTACCACCGACAGTGGACAGGGCCCTCCAACATCAATCATCAGTCTGGGCAATCCTTCACAGACATTGAAACAGGCCAGTATGATTGGGGTAACGTTTGCATTGAGTTCCCTTTTTCTCATGTGACTCTAGAAAGGTGGTTCTCAACCTTCATAATGTGGCGACCCTTTAATAGAGTTTTTCATGTGATGGTGACCCCCAACCATAAAATTATCTTCATCACTACTTCAAACATGTAATTTCTATATGCTATTAATTATAATGTAAATATTTATGTTTTGGGGGTCTTTCAAACCCTAAATGGGTCTTAAGCCAGGGCTTGAGAACCACTGATCTAGATTTGTGTCAAACTGGCAAATACTCTCCAGCATGATAGCTTTAGGAAACTATTTAACATTTATAAGCTGTCCAGGATATCATAATATTAGCAGCCACTAATTACCTATAGCCCTTTATTCAGGAGTGTAGTGTTGTGATGATTTCCCTATCATGTTGGTTTGATAATTCATTTCAGTTTTTAGAATTATACTTAGGAGTAGATATTGTTTTTTTATGTTACGGTACATGTATGTATGATGTATGCAGGTATATGCATGTCTGTGGAGGCCAAAGGCCCACCTTTGCAAATCTGTTTTCTGTTTCTACCAAAAATTCCATATATCCAACTGAAGGCATTATACTTTCGGAAAAAAAAAAAACATTTTTGACCATCTGTGCCATCTTGATGTCACTCTTTCTTTATTCACAATATTAATCTCCTGTCCAGTACATGCAGTGGTCAAACATTTACTCCCTCCATTCCATAGGTGTATGATAATTGAAAGTGATTGTTTGCAGAAAGAAGAAGTGTCAGTTGCAGCCAGTGCTGCTGAGGGCACAAACTTGCAAGTAGATAGAGTCTTTTAGTGGAAGAATCTGCCATATTACTTTGAATTGAAATTTAGTTTTAAAAATTTAATTCCAGTAATCTAATCTACTGCCTTGTCCATACAGACACCTTTTCTCTCACCAGCTAACCCCCAAACCCTATTCTCATTATATTCTTCACTTAGTTTGAGTAAACTAGTAGCATGGTGTATACAAAGAGATGAAACTTGAAGAAGAGACAGAACTACAAAGATTCATTAATTCCAAGAGAACATGGGTTCCTTTGTTTAAATGTTGTTTGTTTTGTATTCCTTGTTTGGTTTTTGATTTCTATGACAGGGTCTGATGTGTCCCAAGTTGGCCTCTAACTCACTATGTCACGAAGAATGATCCTGCGTTCCTGATATGCATATCTTCATCCCCCAAGTGCTTGGATTACGGTGGTGTGTCACTGTCCTGTCTCAAACTCCATGCTAGTATGGCCTGAACATGGTTCATAAGCTATCCTAGCATGCACAGGTTTACCATACATTCTTGGCTCTGTGTATACAACTGGCACACTTAGCAAGCACAGGAAACAGTCCTTCTGTAGGTGCAACTACAGCATGGCAAGCCTTTGACACTTTCTAGCAGCTTTGACTGCTTGGGACTAGAGGTCACCTCACATAAATGACAAGAAGCAAATAAAGATGGTAGGCACCTAAGAGTTAAGAATGAAGGAGTTTGTAATTGTTGACTCACATTAAGGGGCCAGAGCAACAGTTCTCAGTCCGTGGCTTGAAATTCCTTTGGGTGTCACGTACCAGACAACTTGTACATCAAATATTCACAGTATGGTTCATAATAGTAGCAAAACTACTGTTATTAAATAGCAACAAAATAATTTTATGGTTAGGGGTCACCACAGTATGAGGAAATTGTATTAAAGGGTCACAGCATCAGGAAAATTAAGAACCGCTGGGCTAGACGGAAAGGAAGGAATCTAAAAGTCAGCGAGAGACAGCAGAAGAACAAGAAAAGTAAAGTCACGTGGAAAGAGAAGATTTGGAAAAGTCTTCCTCAATTTGCAGTTATTCAGCCATGAGAACACATTTAATACTTCCTTTGCCTTCAATAAATACAATCACAATTAAAAACACATTATCTGTGCATAACACATTGTCAGACTATGTGGTCTCTTCAGCAAGCAGCCAAGCTTAAGTATTTAACTAAATGCTTACAAAAAATGTTAATCCTCTGGCAACAGTGTCTGGGAAATGCGATTCTCAAAGTGAAGGCAGAAATAAATTATCACAATGGAAGGTGCAATCCTAACATCATACTAACATGCCAAGACGAGAAACACATACACAATGCTAGTAATTAAAATGAGATCCAGTGGGTGATCTGCTCTTAATAGAGACACTAGACATAGAGAATAATAGCACAAGATGACTAGTTACTTTTGAATTTAAAATAAACAGCAATGTTTGGGTGTGTCATTTATAATTGAATGGAGAAAAATAAGAATAAAGGTACACTGCTTGCTACAGTTATGACCAAAATTCTCACCAGGTCACATAGCACACCTGCATGCACACGCAAACTCAGAAAACAAAAACAAACAAATAAACAAAGCCCTCACATCCTATTTACTTGAGCATTCGTATCTTGCATCAAAGCAAGCAAGCATAGACTCATAGCTGCAGTCTAAAACGGCCAGTTTGTATTTGATTTAAAGCCACAGGTCGAGTTACCTTGTAGTTCTCATATTGGAAGAAAAAACTAAAACACTTAGTAAAACAGTGAATATCAAGTGGTTACTGTTTATTTAGTATATGTTTATATTAGTTTGAATTATAACACTCCAAATTTTAAATCAAATACTATAACGTAAGAATCTTTGCAGTTCACACTCCAGAGCCCAAAGTTAAGATTCACCACCAAAGCTATCAAAAGCCATGCAGAAGAGACAACAAAAGTAGGTACCATCATCACCTATCTATAAATAGTCCCTGTCCCCTTTCTGTAACCTAGGCTCAGTTGTATACTACTCTATATGACAGTTGTAAATATTCAAAAGGCTTGATAATTGTGTGTCAGGGGAGAGAGAGACAGAAAGAGAGACACAGACACTGAGAGATAGACACAATAGAAAGAGACGGGAGAGAAGAAGACACAGTGAGGGAGAGAGAGAGAGAGAGAGAGAGAGAGAGAGAGAGAGAGAGAGAGAGAGAGAGACACACACACACAAAGACACACCTACACAGAGACAAGCAC
>NW_026067938.1:12514781-12629882 GCF_014885135.2 Alexandromys fortis
CTACTAAATCAAGTCCAGAATTGCTAATAGACCATAAAAAGTATTTGTTCATATAATTACCCTTTGCTGTCTTACTTTACCCTTTATCTGAGCAAAGTGTTAATGTCCCTATACTGCAATAAGTTTATTTTTGAACTTTAAAATAAGCCCTAAATGACTTAAACATCTGGTCACTCAAAGAAGCATAACCTTCCCTGACTGTTGATGTCAGGGCATATTAACTGGTCTCCCTGAACATCTCCAGACCACTCACAGCATATTTTAATAAATTAAAGTTAAAGTAAGCATTTATAATTTAAATAGCAGACAGATTGAAAATATAATAAATTAGTTGTAATTTTTTTTTTACAGCTGGACATTCTCTTAAAGAAAAGGTAGTAGAAGCTGGGTGGTGGTGGCACATGCCTTTAATCCCAGCACTCGGGAGAAAGAGGCAGGCGGATCTCTGTGAGTTCGAGGCCAGCCTGGCCTAGAAGAGCTAGTTCCAAGACAAGAACCAAAAAAGCTACGGAAAAACCTTGTCTCGAAAAAAAAAAACACCCCCCCAAAAAAAGGTAGTAGAGTAAAAGAATCACTTTCCATTTTTATACAATAGAAATAGAAGAAGCTAGAAACAAGAAGGAAGTTGGTAGAATATCCCAGTATCTATGCTGCTCCAGTAATCAGGTAGAGTTTGGGGGATAATATTTCTAGTACCTTATTTCCAAGTGGAGCAGAATGGAGCATACAGAAGGAGTTGGATGATAGGGATTTGTCTAATTTAGTCAATTCTCTTCAGTAAAATATCTGGAATGTAATGAGGTCATCTGCGCTTTAGGTTGAATATCGAAACGTGAGGTCTCAGTGTTTCCCATGGTAGTCTCAAGCACGGCACAGTAGAAAGTAACACAAAATCTAAAGTTAAGAGACCTGAGTTCAAGTCTTGACTCTGTTTCTCAGGATTACCAATTAGAAAGCTGTTCTTGTTTGTTTTCTCTTGCTGTGCTAGACACCATGTGATGGGTAGTATTATGTCAATTTGGCATAACCTACAATCATCAGAGCGAAGGGAAACACAATTGAGGAAATGCCTCAGTAAATCCAGGTATAGAAACTGCTGTAAGGCATTTTCTTAATTAGTGAGTAATAAGATGGCCCAGTACATTGTGGGTGGTACTAGACCTGGGCAAACGGTCTTGTAAGAAAGCAGGCTGAGCAAGACACAATGACCAAGCTAGTAAGCAACACTCTTCCATGGTCTCTGCCTCAATTTGTGCACCCAGGTTTGTGAATGATTTAAATTTCTGCCTTGTTTTCCCTCAATGGACTGTGGTTCAACAGATGTAAGCCAAAGAAAATGTTTCCTCCCCCAGTTGCTTTTGGTCATGGTGTTTTTCCATAGCAGTAGAAAAGGAACAAAAACCACACCATCACTCAGAAAAGTGGGGATATATTTGACTTATACTGTGAGGTTTAAATTCATCATTCAGGGGAAAAAACTCAGAACAGAAACCTTAAAGCAGGAACTGAAGCAAAGACCATGAAAGAAAGATGATTACTGACTTGTTCTCTGACTCTTATACTCATCTATCTAGAGATAGTACCACCGACAGTGGACAGGGCCCTCCAACATCAATCATCAGTCTGGGCAATCCTTCACAGACATTGAAACAGGCCAGTATGATTGGGGTAACGTTTGCATTGAGTTCCCTTTTTCTCATGTGACTCTAGAAAGGTGGTTCTCAACCTTCATAATGTGGCGACCCTTTAATAGAGTTTTTCATGTGATGGTGACCCCCAACCATAAAATTATCTTCATCACTACTTCAAACATGTAATTTCTATATGCTATTAATTATAATGTAAATATTTATGTTTTGGGGGTCTTTCAAACCCTAAATGGGTCTTAAGCCAGGGCTTGAGAACCACTGATCTAGATTTGTGTCAAACTGGCAAATACTCTCCAGCATGATAGCTTTAGGAAACTATTTAACATTTATAAGCTGTCCAGGATATCATAATATTAGCAGCCACTAATTACCTATAGCCCTTTATTCAGGAGTGTAGTGTTGTGATGATTTCCCTATCATGTTGGTTTGATAATTCATTTCAGTTTTTAGAATTATACTTAGGAGTAGATATTGTTTTTTTATGTTACGGTACATGTATGTATGATGTATGCAGGTATATGCATGTCTGTGGAGGCCAAAGGCCCACCTTTGCAAATCTGTTTTCTGTTTCTACCAAAAATTCCATATATCCAACTGAAGGCATTATACTTTCGGAAAAAAAAAAAACATTTTTGACCATCTGTGCCATCTTGATGTCACTCTTTCTTTATTCACAATATTAATCTCCTGTCCAGTACATGCAGTGGTCAAACATTTACTCCCTCCATTCCATAGGTGTATGATAATTGAAAGTGATTGTTTGCAGAAAGAAGAAGTGTCAGTTGCAGCCAGTGCTGCTGAGGGCACAAACTTGCAAGTAGATAGAGTCTTTTAGTGGAAGAATCTGCCATATTACTTTGAATTGAAATTTAGTTTTAAAAATTTAATTCCAGTAATCTAATCTACTGCCTTGTCCATACAGACACCTTTTCTCTCACCAGCTAACCCCCAAACCCTATTCTCATTATATTCTTCACTTAGTTTGAGTAAACTAGTAGCATGGTGTATACAAAGAGATGAAACTTGAAGAAGAGACAGAACTACAAAGATTCATTAATTCCAAGAGAACATGGGTTCCTTTGTTTAAATGTTGTTTGTTTTGTATTCCTTGTTTGGTTTTTGATTTCTATGACAGGGTCTGATGTGTCCCAAGTTGGCCTCTAACTCACTATGTCACGAAGAATGATCCTGCGTTCCTGATATGCATATCTTCATCCCCCAAGTGCTTGGATTACGGTGGTGTGTCACTGTCCTGTCTCAAACTCCATGCTAGTATGGCCTGAACATGGTTCATAAGCTATCCTAGCATGCACAGGTTTACCATACATTCTTGGCTCTGTGTATACAACTGGCACACTTAGCAAGCACAGGAAACAGTCCTTCTGTAGGTGCAACTACAGCATGGCAAGCCTTTGACACTTTCTAGCAGCTTTGACTGCTTGGGACTAGAGGTCACCTCACATAAATGACAAGAAGCAAATAAAGATGGTAGGCACCTAAGAGTTAAGAATGAAGGAGTTTGTAATTGTTGACTCACATTAAGGGGCCAGAGCAACAGTTCTCAGTCCGTGGCTTGAAATTCCTTTGGGTGTCACGTACCAGACAACTTGTACATCAAATATTCACAGTATGGTTCATAATAGTAGCAAAACTACTGTTATTAAATAGCAACAAAATAATTTTATGGTTAGGGGTCACCACAGTATGAGGAAATTGTATTAAAGGGTCACAGCATCAGGAAAATTAAGAACCGCTGGGCTAGACGGAAAGGAAGGAATCTAAAAGTCAGCGAGAGACAGCAGAAGAACAAGAAAAGTAAAGTCACGTGGAAAGAGAAGATTTGGAAAAGTCTTCCTCAATTTGCAGTTATTCAGCCATGAGAACACATTTAATACTTCCTTTGCCTTCAATAAATACAATCACAATTAAAAACACATTATCTGTGCATAACACATTGTCAGACTATGTGGTCTCTTCAGCAAGCAGCCAAGCTTAAGTATTTAACTAAATGCTTACAAAAAATGTTAATCCTCTGGCAACAGTGTCTGGGAAATGCGATTCTCAAAGTGAAGGCAGAAATAAATTATCACAATGGAAGGTGCAATCCTAACATCATACTAACATGCCAAGACGAGAAACACATACACAATGCTAGTAATTAAAATGAGATCCAGTGGGTGATCTGCTCTTAATAGAGACACTAGACATAGAGAATAATAGCACAAGATGACTAGTTACTTTTGAATTTAAAATAAACAGCAATGTTTGGGTGTGTCATTTATAATTGAATGGAGAAAAATAAGAATAAAGGTACACTGCTTGCTACAGTTATGACCAAAATTCTCACCAGGTCACATAGCACACCTGCATGCACACGCAAACTCAGAAAACAAAAACAAACAAATAAACAAAGCCCTCACATCCTATTTACTTGAGCATTCGTATCTTGCATCAAAGCAAGCAAGCATAGACTCATAGCTGCAGTCTAAAACGGCCAGTTTGTATTTGATTTAAAGCCACAGGTCGAGTTACCTTGTAGTTCTCATATTGGAAGAAAAAACTAAAACACTTAGTAAAACAGTGAATATCAAGTGGTTACTGTTTATTTAGTATATGTTTATATTAGTTTGAATTATAACACTCCAAATTTTAAATCAAATACTATAACGTAAGAATCTTTGCAGTTCACACTCCAGAGCCCAAAGTTAAGATTCACCACCAAAGCTATCAAAAGCCATGCAGAAGAGACAACAAAAGTAGGTACCATCATCACCTATCTATAAATAGTCCCTGTCCCCTTTCTGTAACCTAGGCTCAGTTGTATACTACTCTATATGACAGTTGTAAATATTCAAAAGGCTTGATAATTGTGTGTCAGGGGAGAGAGAGACAGAAAGAGAGACACAGACACTGAGAGATAGACACAATGGCTATGGACGGGAGAGATGAACACACAGTGAGGGAGAGAGAGAGAGAGAGAGAGAGAGAGAGAGAGAGAGAGAGAGAGAGAGAGAGACACATACACACAAAGACACACCTACACAGAGACAAGCACTGAGAGACATGCACACAGAGAGACATGCATAGAGAGAAACATGCATAGAGAGACACAGAGAGAGACACAGACACACACACACACATAGAGTGTAGGGTAAAAGGGACAACTAGAACAAGAAACGCACCAATCACTGAGCATCCTGACTTTGAACCCAGAGTCAAAGAAACAACCCTGTATTTGAGAACCCTGTATTTGAGGCCTGGGCCAAGGAAAGAAACAACTTTATCCCTGACCCCAGGACTAAAGACATGTGCCCTGGCTCTGAAAGTAGTGTCAAAGAAACACACTTTGTCCCTAGAATCAGAGTCACTGAGAGAAATATGCCCTGGTCCTATGATTAGAGTCAAAAAGCTAAAAAGAACCAGTGAAAGAAACACAGTTTGGCCATAAAGTCAGAGCCATCTCTGCCCCTAACCAGCTGAACTGACTAATCCCTGAGCAGGGAAAAACTAACCAATTCCCCCTCTCCCTGGAAAACTCTGTCCCCTAAGAAGCCTTATATAAGCCTCCCTAGCACTTCAGTTAAGAACTGCCTTTAATCCCTCTCTGGCAGAGGCAGCCACTCTTCTGGATTCCTCCGTCCTAAGTAAATCTCTTTCTCAAAAAAGTCTTGGGTGATGACCTTCATTCACAAGCACAGAGCAGAAGAACCTGGCTGGGATGTCCCTTAGGGGACTGAGCTGAAAAACCTTGCTGAGATGCTCCCTAAGGGGCTTCAGCAAGGTGAGGCAGAATAGAAGAACCTTGCTTGCTAGGATGCTCATCAAGAGGGGCTAAGCAAGGCCAGCAGAGGGGGGCGGGAATAACTTTTCACCAGAGCCAGAGGAGATTATTACATTTCTGCAGGGGCTTCCCTTTAGAACAGTGTTAGCAGAAGACACATCTTGGGCCAGAGAAGAAGCAGGAAGCTCTGCTAGGATGCTCCCATAAGGGAACAGAGCAGAGCTCAGGTATGGCAGCTCTCTGATCTGAGCAGGATCCCTACATCTGGTGGGGAGATCATCCCCCACCATATTCCAGCCTTAGGTAGCCTGGTTTCCCAATAGTCAGGACACTTTTTCCCTCCAGGGCTGAGCTGTCCTATTGCAGCCCCAGGCTCTAGAGCTGTCCTATTGTGGCTCTAGGTAGCCTGGTTTCCCGAGAAGTCAGGATATCCCAACACCCCTTCTGTACCACATTCCCCTACAGAGAGACACACAGAGAAACAACACCCAGAAAAAGACACATGGAGGGATACACACACAAAGACACACATACACAGAGACACACACAGAGAAACAGAAAGGGCAACAGTGAAACAAAAAGACATGGCAGAGAGAGACATGAACAGAGAAATGTAGAGAGAGACATACACAGAGACACAGAGGTGAGAGAGACACCGAGGAGAGAAAGACAGACAGAAAACAGCAGAGAGACTCAGAGGAGAGGCAGATAGGAGCGAGACACAGAGAGACAAAGACAAAGAAAAAAACACACACACTGAGGACAGAGATGTAGAGGCAGGGAGAAGGCAGAGATTAAACAGAGATGGAGAAATATACACAGAGATAAAAACATACAGAGACTGAGACAGAGATAAGAAAAGTAGAGGAAACATATTTTTAGAGTACAAGTGTGTGCCAAGAAGTAACGGGCTTAGTTATATTAAGATTTAATTTATTGGTTACAAGAACTTCATTTGAATTGAATGTCCTTTATTCAAGCTGACAACCCTAGTACTTAGGCTGCTCACTGACCTGGCTTCCAATCTGAGTAAAACATTCATATTCCTTCTGGTTCTCACTTAATTTCATTTTAAATTGTCTGTCACACTGCTCGCCTTTTTCCTGTTTTATATATCTTTTAGAGTAGTAAGAAAGTGGATGCTGTTTCATTTCTCTGAGAACCTGCATTTTAAACTAATTATTTTTGTCAATGTAAAACACAATTCATTCTCCAAAGGAGGTAAGAGTTTATTAGGAGCTTAATATGAGTGACAATCAATGCTTGGGAAAATGGGTCCACGGTAACTCTTAAGAGTTCTTTCATTGGTACCTATAAAATCAATTATAAATAAAAAAAAACATTTACCAAGAAGTCAGGCTACAACAGAACATCTAAAAATGTTACATTTACACTAAAGACCTACAGACAATTTGACCTTAGCTGAGTAGAACAGTGTGGTCTTGGGATGGAATGATCCCTGCTGTGAATGGAGAGACAAATGATCTCAGGTGATTGTTAGTCCCTTTTATTAGCCATTTGCTTGCAGGCTCTGTGTCCAACTTTAACATTAATTGGAAAAGAGGGCGAACTTTTAATTGGTCACTCAACATAGAAGACCGACAGCTTCCACCAACCCTAAAGTCAAGACTACTATCAAATTCCACCTGAGATCTACAGGGGAGGTTTCACAAAGGGAAAGTCACTTTTCTCAAATAGAGTCTCATTATGTATACAAAATACTCATATTACATATGAAAAGGTGACAGGTATTTTTTCTTGGTGTCCTTTAATTTCTACAAATATATAAAGTGTGTATTTGAAGCTTTCTAATAGTTTCTTTCAACTATTTCACCTCTATTAGAATTTATGTGATAGCAAATAGAGAAGTGGCTCTATGAGCAAGTTCTCATATACTCTGAACCAAAATGGTCACCCATTCAAACCCCACATTATCTTCAAAAGAGACAAGGCAAAAGGTCACAATGTCTACATTTTACATACAAATATTAAAAGCCATATAGAATAAAGCTATAAAGAAAAAGTTAGGCCATTACCCCTCACTAAACTCCAAGACACCCAGCATGGAGATACGAGATGGTTCGGTCTACACCTTATATTCAGAGCCCAGTATGAGCGCCAACAGAGTGAACTCCAATGCTGGGTAAAGCAGTAGGCTACTAGCCAAACACCTGTGAGGACTGAGTCCTAAGAAGGAGATTAGGAGAGCTACTACTATTGCTTCTGCATACTTTGGCATTTGCTATATTTGAATCATTTATCCTGAGGTAGGTAGTTTTCAGAAGAGGATCAGGAAGACTTCTCCAAGAGATTTGGAGTTCATCATGATCTGGGAGGGGGATGAATAGGCTGGGTGGCTGGCAACTGTCTCATTTGTCACAGCTGCCCTTAAATACATGGCTAGACCTTTAATCAGACCACCCAAAATAAAACATCCGCACAGACTGCCTCCACCTCGGTGTTTCTTGAGGAGACCTCATACTTCCGGTCATCAGTCACCAAGTCAGAAGATCAGCCTTCCACCCACAATGGGACACATTATTTTTCAACTGAAAACAATCAACCTCCACTTCCTCTGTCCATTAACCATTGGCTTTGTCTTCCTCAAGTCCAAGTTGATAGGTGATAGCAAGAAAAGGAAAACAAAAGAAGAAAGGCATCTCTGTAAAACTCTGCGCGTGGTTTTGTTTCATTTCTGTAATAGACGAACAGTACAAGTGGTCAACGAAGAAAATCAATCAGTGCTTTTAAACCCAGAATTATCTCTTTGAAAAAAAAATAACACAGAGTCTAGTAGCTTTACACTAGCAAATGTCCCCAAATGTGAAGCTTGTTACCAGGGGCCTTCCCTATGTAGTCAAGCTGATGAGTAGACAGTGGAACTGCATGCATTGCTCCACGGTACACAAGCCTTAGAAGGAAAACTGAGCAGGGTAGCTCTTACAGGAAGACATAGAGGAGCATGGCAAACTTTGTTGATGAGACAGAATGGGGTGGCAGAAAAAATAGTTGTTAAATATCGAAGAGGTCCCTGCTCTACTCTGAACAAAGCAACCTTTCCTGAGTAGCAAAAGATACAGAAACTTCTGCAAGATTTTGCGTTTGCAATGGTCCTCTAAGACACACCACTTTTTCAAAACCTTTTAAATTGTTACTTTCAATTACTCTGCTCCATAAATCATACTTTACTTGAGAAATTATTCTCCCCTGCAGGTGCAAAATCTCCTGCATGGAATATATATTTCTAACTCTAGTTTTTCATATTAAAATGTCTAAGTGTTTCAGCTCAAAGAGGATCTCTCGTCTAGATGCACTTTTGCAAAGTAAAAATAACTTATTATTTAGAATATTTTTAAATAATTTAAAGTGTTAAAATTGCAAAAGTCTTTTTATTTTATTCTAGGGAAGAACTAATTGCAAATGTATTTAATCATAAAGAGAAGCAGTAGAAGAGATTCTTTTCCATGTTGAGCCTATTACACCAAGTGCAGAATTTAGAAACTGCATCCTTTTATCTTGAGTCCACATCAACTCGTTTGCATAGTTCCAATGTATCTTTTCATGGACAAACTTCTACTGTTTTCTTTCTAAGAGGTTCTGGATTTTTATGTTCTTTTGGGGTTTCATGATAGTATTCACCCTGTCCTGAGATAGATGCCCTTTGACAAGTAAAATCTGATTTATTGACATGAATGGATATAGAAAGAGGTCTTCACAATGTAAAGGATAAAAAGAAAATCTTCATTCAAAATTTATAACAATGTCAATCTAAAACTTCCCCATATATTGGAGCGGGGCCAACAATTTCTTTCCAACATATTATCCAAACTAGATTGAAAGGGTGCAAACTAGATGCCGGCCAACCTATTAAGAGTCAAGTCATCCACATTCTGTGTGATTGTGCCATGCTTTAAATAGTGTGTTTGATGGGGTGGAGGGAACTTCTGATAGCCCTGACTATCAGGAAACTTAGCCTCATATTTCAATGTTTGGATGAAAACAAATGAAAATATAGTATGGAGTTTAATGGGAAATATGTAAATTTCTCCAACACTGACAGTGGATAAGGGATTATTTTGTTCTTTTCAAGTTACTCAAATTGGTCATTGAAGGGATTATTAGTTCAGGAATTATGAATCTATAAACATAGATAAAGAGGATTAAAGAGATAGAAATGGGAAAGATTATTTTAAAAATTGGGTCTACTTGGATTTGGCCTAGAAGTCCTCTAAACAAGTTTGATGGAAGAAATCTAAAAATGTTAGGAAATTATGACATTGGCCTCCCACACATGTTTTTCATCTCACAGGACAATCTGGAGTCACCTTTGGCCAGCTTTCATTGTATCAAAGGTTTGTGCCTGTTCCTGCAACAGAGAGGATCAGGACGCCGCCATCCAAACTATTAAAATATCTAGGTTCCATCCTCACTTCTGACAGTCTAGTGCTAAATAAACTTTATGAGACATTCTCCAAAAACAACATACATGATGCTTCCTGGTTTGGAGAATAGCAAACAGTGTAGTGTGAATGAAATTTTTTTCAATGAATTGCAAATGCTGACATCAATTGGATAAAAATACTAGTTGTGTGCAAGAGGCAAAAACTGAGTCTAAGTAGCACTGGGCACTTATAAAACTCCTTGTTTACTTGGCACATTGATTTGTGCATGAGAGAAACTCAATACATACTTGGCAATTAAATAAAAAGAGAGTACATTTACATATGGGAATTTTACATATCAGTTTATCTGAATATATCTGTGGTGTAAGAAGTATCGATTTCTTAAATTTTAGAAGCCTAAAGTTTTACTAATCACTACTTAAATCCTGAAAACCTTCATTTTATTTCCATTTAACTGTGCTACTCTTTGGAGTGAGAATAAGCGTGAGAGCAATGGACCATATTCTGGGCAGTTTAGGAAGTCTGAGAATACTGCCTTTTGTTCCAATATGATTATTGAATAAGTTGATACTATTCTGGTAGATTTCAATGGCTTGTTAGAGAATGTTTCCTATACTCTTATCATTAAAAACGTTGCCATGATTTAGAAGGATCTTGCTGTTTTTAAAGTTCTCCCACAAGCCAGAGAGATGGCTGAGCTGTCAAAAGCACATGCTCAAATCATAATGAGAAACTCACAATCAATGGCTCCAGCTCTAGGGCATCCGGAGTCCTCTTCTTGCACACAAGTGGCCTACACTCACACATATACACACAACATACACATTAAGAGGGCGCCTGAACTGACCTTGTCCAGTAGTCAGACTGATGACTATCTTGAATATCACCATAGAACCTTCGTCTGGCGATGGATGGAGATAGAGAAAGATATCCACAAGGGAGCACCGGACTGAGCTCCCAAGGTCCAGTTGAAGAGCAGAAGGAGGGAGGATATGACCAACAAAGTCAGGACCATGAGGGGTTGGTCCACCCACTGAGTCAGTGTGCCTGAACTAATGGGAGCTCACCAAATCCAGCTGGACTGGGACTGAATGAGTATGGGATCAAACTGGACCCTCTGAATGTGGCTCATAATTGAGGCAGACTGAGAAGCCAATGATAATGGCACTGGGATTCGTCTCTACTGTATGTACTGGCTTTTTGGGATCCTATTCTATGTGGATGCATACCTTCCTAAGCCTGGATGGAGGGGGGAAGGCCTTGGTATTATTTATAAAGTAATAAAAAATTATCAGAAAAAAAGAAAAAGCTTTACCAAAAAAAAAAAAAAAGAAAAAAAAAGAAACCAATACTAAAACTAATTCTTACAATAGCAGATTATTTCTTCTGGGAGATACATCATTGGTATACTTTTCGATTTTCTAGAACACTTTCTTTGTCTACAGACCATGTATGTATTATTTATTTCTCTAGTGTCTTTGACTGACTTAAAAAGTGAAGAACTGATGGAGGAGGGTCATCTGTCTATTGGTTAATAAAGAAACTGCCATGGCCTTTGATAGGACAGAAAATTAGGTAGGCAGAGTAGACAGACATAATGCTGGGAGAAAGAAGCCGAATCAGTCAGTTGCCATGATTCTCTGACCCCAGATGGATGTAGGCTAGAATCCTTCCTGGTAAGCTACCACTTCATGGTGCTACACCGATTATTAGAAATGGGTTAATTGAGATGTGGGAATTAGCCAATAAGAGGCTAGAACTAATGGGTCAGGCAATGTTTAAAAGAATACAATTTGTGTGTAATTATTTATTTTCTGTCCTCTGCATGGCTGCAGTTCTGCAATGGGTCCCCAAACTTATGTATATCCTGAAAAAAGAATCAACCAGAATTGATCAAGAAGAAATGAATTCAATAAAGCATTACAACCCCACACTCAATGAGGAAAATAAAATTTGATGATTGAAATCACTGTCTTGGTGCTAAATGATAAGTAAAATTGAGTTTCTGCATTTGTTTGTTTATCTTGTTTACTGGGAAAGGGTAATAGGTGTCTATCCTGCCATGCCTGAGGAGATGAGAGAACACTGTTTTGGAAGTTGGTTCTCTCTTTCCATCATATGGAGTTTGGAGATCCAACTCCTGTTGTCAGTTTTGGGAGCAAGCCTCTTTAACATAGAATAGAATTTAACATGAATAGAATTTTTTGAAGTCTTATTTATTTTTCATTGATAGGCGTTTGATGTATGTATTTGTGTGCATCACATGCGTGTCTGGTGCTTACAGAGCCTAGGGGACGGTGTCAGAGCCTCTAGAACTAGACTAATAGGTGGTTACAAGCTGCTGTGTGGGGCTCGGAGTCAAACTCTGGAAAAATAGCAAGTGCTCTTAACTGCTCTCTAGCCCCCATTAGATTTTTATATGATTTTGAATGGGTTTTTGATACTTAAGATTTTTTCAGTTGTTTTTTATTCCTTAAAATTTGCACGCATATATACAATGAATCGTGATCATATCTAGTCCTAACTCTATTCATCCAGCTTCCTCCAAGACCTTTGTCTCATCTCACTTCAAACTTCATTTCCTCCTTTTAAAACCATTTTAATTTTACAAATTCCCTGAGTCTGAGTAGTTCTGTCTATGCGTACATGAGTAGGAGTCATTCACTGAGGCCTGGAGAATCTACCAGTGGTCACACTCCTAAAAACATGTGCCTCTCCCTAGGCACAGTAGATAACAACTTCCATAGCTTTTCAGCTAAGGGCCACCAGAGCCCCTACCCTCTGAGCTGGAAATTTTAACTGACTTATCTTGTACAGGTTTTATGCAGGTACTGAAGCTCTTATTAGTTCATGTGTGCAACAGCCATATTAAGTCCAAAGGACACAACATCATTTAACATCATTTTCCCCATCCTTTGCCTCTTACCATCTTTCTGACTCATCTTCCATAATGTTCCCCTAAGCCTTGTGGGCCAAAGGTTAGTCTAGATGTTCCACCTATGACTGAACACACATAGTGCCTTCTTCTCAGCTTTGAACAGTTATGAGTCTCTGCATTAACCACTACTCACGGCAATAAGAAGCTCCTCTGCCCAAGGCTGGGAACAGCACAAATCTATGGATATAATCATTATTATGTAAATTTGAAGTTGTGAGCTTAATGATTATTAGAAATCAAATATCCATGATTAGTTAAAATGCTAGCAGAAGATTTTGAAATATTTTCAATTTAATGGAAACCAAATGCTTATAAAATAATTGCACAGAACGGCTGTCTTGAGTAAGCATTCATCACCGTTTGGAGCTGCAAACCTGGGTATGCAGATAGCCAGGTGCTGGGAAGAAGGGCTGAGTAAATGCTGTTTCATGAAAGCCAGATGCCGGGCTCTCAGGCAATCTTGACATAAGTAAGAAAATTGAAGGAGAAATTTAAGCTAATAGATAAAATCATAGATTACATTAAGTAAATGATGAAACAGCCAGAGTTGAAAGTGAGGTTGCCACTAACGCTAAATCATTTTAACTATATTTTTTAAACAATTTTCTGCAATTTTCTACTCTTTCTGGTAGGTATCAAAGATGATCACAGCAATTTCGTATGAGACGTTCAACATTTTTCCCCCACGACATTGATTAAAACTCAATGGCAAATATTGTGAGCTGCCCCCATGCACGCCTGGAAGCAGATCATCATTGCGACAAATTACTAAATCTTTCTGCAGAGGCAATGAACCACAATCAGGCACTTGAAGTGAAAGGAGACTGCACTGAGCAGATGATAGGATGCTGAGTACATCCAGTGTCACTTTAGGTAGCAGTTTGGATGTGCTCACAATTTGTACTGGAGGGAGCAGCCTTGAGCTTTTAGCAGTGCTTGAGGGTGGAGAACAGCATTGTCTGCTTAGGGATGGGCACACATGAACTGGCTCTGAGGTTTAGTTCCAGGAATGTCTCAAATCTCCAGCATGAGCAGCTTCTCGGGTAGTGTCAATCTACTAGGTGGTAATGACTGGTACATTCATCAAATAATTACAGAGAGATGGAGAGACACCGTGAGCAAGAAAGGATGGGAAAGAAAGATGAGGTAGAAAGTTAAGATGGCAGAAGAAAAGAAGGAAGAAAACAGACAGTGATGATGGAAAAAAGGAAAGCAGAGGGAAGATGGGGGAGAAAGAGAAGGAAGGGGTAGAAGAGGGGAAAGGAAGAAGAAAAGAGGAAATTAAATAATTAAAAAATAAATTCCCTACCACAAAAATACTACTGTCCATCAAAAATTAAATAACAAAAATTTTAAAAAGTATAGTATCTGTTGTAAGGAATCAGAAGTCTATCACTAAATACAGTAATGAACATCAGAAAGGGTTATTACCTACTCAGTCACTACGACAGTAAGTGTGTAACCCTCATCTCAGAGTTCTGTCGTCAATGATTTATTAATTGAGGTTCTGTCAACAGTGACCTACCATTATTAAAATCAGAAACAGGAATCAGAAAGATACTGTCACGGAGATAAAGATCAAAACATCAGTTTCTGATCCTGAAACAAATGTTTTTGAGACGTACTCTAATTCTAAGCATTAGGTAAGTGCTAATGTCACTTATTCAATAACCTCTCAGGAATTACTGGTGTAAGTGGAGGGAAACACAAAAATGAGGGGATAAAAAGAGAAATAAGAAAAGAAAAAGGCAGATATCTCACCTAATGCTGTGTATGTTTTTAAGTGAAAGTGATCTAAAATACTTCCTGTGCCAAAGCTAGGCTGGCTCCTATTATGAACGGAAACTGTATCTTATTCGGTAGATCTCATTTGACAAGGTATTAATAATATCAGTGGTTATTTAAATTTTTGGGTTTCCTTATTGTTCATTGACTTTCATTTTTTACTGTATTGGCTTAATATTTTATAGTGTTAGATTAATAAATTAATCTACATATATATAATTACTTCTGGATTAATCCTGTACATTTAATTTTTGTTTCTTTCATCTGTACTTATGCAGTTTCCAGGATTTGTGTAGTACACAAAGGTGACAGACTTTACAGGATGTAGTAAGCCAATATCTTCAGGGCACTATTTGACTTTGTGATTGATGAGATATGTCAGTCCAACCCACTGTAGTGGGTCTGTTTATATTTTTCCCACTTATAGTAAAATAAGGACATTTTGTTTAGCTGTATATAAGATGGATAGATAGATGAAATAGGAGCAATGTACCTAGTTTCTTTGCATTGTCCTCTCTTCTTTAATTTTCTTTTCTTTCCAAAGATTTGGTTAAGAACAGGAAAGACTGGCCCAGAGGAAAGAAAGACAATCAGTTGACAGGTGAGTTGAGTAGCGATAGATTGCTTCTAAAGCACTTTGCAGAAGCATTCCACCTGCCCAACATGAACTTCAGCTAAAAAGCATATCAAGTGAACCAAATACTCCTTCCAACATTTCCAAATAGTCCCCTCATTTTAAAAATAATCAGGTTTTAGGCACTGTTTGTGGAAGTTGCAATTGCTTGCGACTCTCCTTAGAATCTGTTACTGGAACACCAATGGCAGGAATGCCCAAAGACCAAACAGAGCTTTGCTTGAATACTGACTTGTATCTAGCTTCTGTACATTCCTTAAACTGGGTTTTCTTACTTTCTCTGACACAAGGTCCCAAAGAGTTCCATGAAATCATACAGTGAAATAAAATTTTCCCAAAGCTAGCAGAATCTTCCTGAGATTAATTACTTTAACAAAAATTCATTGTAAGTTATGGCTAAGAATAAACTTGCATACTCTTTGATGTGAATACAATTGTTAGCAGTGTGCACTCAAAATAGTTTTAGTTAGATTCTTTCTATGATTTATGCTGAAAAAAATGTACTTATTGGATCATATTTTATTCATTTGGTACTTTTCCCATGGTAACGCAAAAATATGGATCACTAGACCCCAATTGTCATATTGACCTCACTTGCATCTGCTAGGTACCATTCACTGTCCAATGGATGTGAAACAAAGCAAATAAGTAGACCATAATTTTATCATTAAAACAGCTCCATAGGAGAGAAGACGAATTAAGATTGGAGGTGGGAGAATGCAAGATAATGTTATCCAATGACTAAGAAACAGCTCACAAGAACATCTCAGCTTTTATAATCTTTCATGTGAATCATTTGATCCCCAGATAATGTATGCTAATCCATAAGGAAACTGACCAGAAGATAAGAGCACACACAAGGGTACTTAAGAAATAAAGGAATACAAAGCTGAGAACACCACCATCGTTAGATAGCGAAGACTGCTTTGTGCTAATCTGCCCTCCCTTCCCAGCCTTATAGGATTAATACTGTTGTCCTTTTTTAAAAACTCTGTACATAAACTCTGCAATCCATGAGTTAGAAGTCACTGATAAATAATCCATAAAATCATAACCTACCTTGAAGTCAAAAGATTCTAAGGTGGAAGAACAAATTTAAGTAGTGATAGATACTTTGCAAAAATCAAGTGAATTCATACTTCAGAAATGAAGCAAAACTTCAATATTTTATGTCCTGCATGCTTATCCCCCAGGAGACCAAGTTGCCACCTGAGCTGGTGTAGGATGTGTTGGTTTCCAGGTTCTTGGGAAAAGATTAGCAAGCTTCCCTACATTGTTTCATCATCACTTGGGATATTGTGTTTTTCCTTCCTTTAAACATTGTCTATTAGGATGTTTCCCTGAAAAGCAGAAAGTTTTAATCTTAGAGGAAATTACTAGACAACAGCCCCAGACAGACTAAGATTCCTGAGGTTCCCACTTACATCTAACATCTGGAGTAAGGACAGTTTTTGAAAGCAGTTCTTTGAACTTGTGGTGTCTGCCCACTTTAAGGGTTCAACATTAGGTGGAACTGATATCAGCAGATGCCAGAAAATGAAAGTCAAAATTCAGTGTCAAGAGTGCTCACAATTTCCTCTTCTGTTTCCCGAGGTACACAACTTAAGGAATGATGATTTGAATTATGCTAATATGTAAGTGTCTGTAACTTGAAAATACCTTCACTGCCATTGTCTCTGTCCACAGCTGTATCTGTTATCACCTAGTACAGTGCTGGCATAGTAGGTGGCCAGTAAGCATGTGGTGGACTCAATATGTGGCAGTAGCCTTCTAAGGAAGAAAATAGGGACATTTAAATGCTTTGATACTTTTAAACAGTTTCTTTTTAAAAAGCCCTAGATTTTCCCAATGTGTATTATACCCTGTTACTTAGGGTACATCTGTAACCAGAAAGAATATGGGATTTTTCTCAATATATTGGATGTAGATTCTCTTAAATCACAACTTTAAAAATATTTATTTTTAAATATTAAATTATGGATATTCGTGTGTATGTATATGGGTAAGTACATGTGAACATAGCTGCCCTAGTAGTCTCTTGACTACAAGGCATCAAATCTATGAAGCTGGAGCTATAGGTAGTTGTAGCTGCCTGCCTTAGGTGATGGGACAAATTTGGGTTCTTTGTGAGAACAACATGCACCCTTAAACCACAAAGCCATCTCTTCAAACCTTAAATCCCCAATATTTGAACATCGTAAAATCTAAAATGATACTTCTGTGTAAAGATAGACCATGTTTTTAAAGTCTTTTAAATATTTTTAGTTTTTCAGAATTTCATACAGTATATTTTAAAGTATGTATTTTCATAGTTACCCTCGGGCACCATCTTATTTTTGTTTCATGAACATTTTATTTTTATCTTTTACTAACCTTTATGCAAAGCTCATTGCTGATGAGCAGTGCACGCAGGTGCACACACACACACACACACAGAATGTACCAAGATTTTGCAAACTTAATAACATCACACAGATTTGGGAGTTGTGACTAGGGTCACGGAACACTTCTTCCTTGTGCTGGACCTCCGCTGGATCCTGCCATTTCTGAGGTCTAATGTCAGGTCATCTTCATACCACAGCAAGACTCCTTCTCCCAAGGAATCAACAATGCCTTTTCCTAACAAAGGCAGCTCGCTCCCTAAGTCTTTTTTCCCTATCAGTCTTGAGAACTCAATTTTCTCTCTCATTCCATTCTCCCACGAGCAAAACAGTTATAGCTCCTTGCAAATTCTTTTTATTAATTCTCTGCTTGAACGTTAGGCGAAAGATATGCCCAGTGTTACACAAGTCCCCTTTCTCGGTTCAGATTCTGCTTTATCTTTCTAACTCAGGGATGATCCGACTCTCCCTGAAGATCCCAAAGGGTCTGTTTTTAGAAGTTTCCTGTTGTTTTGTCTCTTCTTTGAGAGATACTAACCGTAATGGCCTTTCTTGCATCCTGATCAATAAACAGTCCCCTCACACTACAAATGCTCTATAGTGAGGTATAGCAGGACATACTGACATATTTGGTCCAAGCAAAAGAGACTTTAGTCTTCATTTAGGAAGAAAAATCAAAGATGTCCCATAAATTCCCCATTCAGAATCTGTGGATACCTCTTTGATTCATTGTTGCTTCCCTTGCTCTGATCCTCAGCTAGCTTCCCTAACTATGAGGTTAAGTGCATGTGTCATTTGCTAGAAACATTTAACTGAACTAATATGCAGAGGTTTTCCTGTCTGTGAAAAGGATGGATGAGACTGTAGACAACCCTGTGTCTGATGTTGATGTTACTGATTGCGGTGACATCACGGTCTGGTTTCCTGAGCAGAAAGAGTCAGATACGTTATAATCTTTATTAAACTTTTGTATTTGACAATTTAGTGCACATATATAATATAGTCTGATTACTCTAACCTCCTACTCTCTTTATCTTTCTTCTACCCTATAAACACTTTTCTCACTCTCATGTCCTTTGTTTTTGTTTTTGTGACCCTTTGAGTTTAACCAGTACCTTCTGTGTATGTGGGTTTAGAACAGAGTGGACCTAACAATGGGTAAATCACTGAAGATTATGAATGCCCTCCCCTAGGATATACCAGTATCCAACTGTTCAGAAGGATGTGGTGGAGTCCAGTGAGTTACTCCCAAATCTATGATTGACTGTGCTGCTAAACTTATAATTATATCTAATTCTTAGATAGTCCCTTAAAACTTTATATCAAGGATACACACACACACACACACACACACACACACACATTTGAGAGATGACAACCTTAGTACATTTTAGCAGTACCTTCATCCCATGATATCTGCTGGTGATTGGTTCCAGGTTCTCCACCTCCCACTGCATAAATAACCCATGGATATTCAAGTCCCTGAAAAAAAAAATGACACATTTGTATGTTACTAACTCACGTCTTCCTATATGTTTCAGATTACTCAAAAGGCATAGTATAATGTATATTATGTATAATGTATGTTATATCCATAGTTGTGATTATATATGGGATAATGACAAGAAAAATGATCTATGCAAGTCTACACGATGTAGGTACTTAAAATTAATCTGTGATCTGAGGCTGGCTACAACCATAAGTTCAGAATTCAAGCAGATTAGTGTTCAATAATATATTCTTTGAAACTCTTTCTCTCTAAGCTTTGTCTTAGCACTACTTATGAATGTTTTACTTTCTCATAAATGCCCTAAAAATGTTAATTAAAACCATGAGAGCATCCATTTGCCAAGGGATTAATCACCTTTCAGGGCACAACAGGAATAATTTTGGAGTCATGTATATCAGACAGAGATATTCATCTTTTATCAACAGAAAACTCATTTTTAAAGAAATAATTATGCATGCTAATTTACAATATTTATTTGTCTACTCCTTCATGGGAAAACTTCATGGATTTTTGTCACTCATAGGAGCCTGTTTAATAACAGCTCTTATACATAGCAATCTTCTCCCAAACTACTGGCATATCCCCTGGTTTATCAGTATTCCCCAAACCATAAAAATTCATATATTCAAGGTTTTTCTAGGCATATTTACACCATCCTTCAACTGGTGTGGTGTGCAAGAATTTCCTCGTGTAGGCCAGGGTGTATGGTTTTAGCAAACCCCAGAGAGAGCATACCGAATAACACTGAATACAAAAGAATCAGCAGAATAAAATGTTTCTAGTCCAGAGGTGTGGGAGGAATGGAGCCTTTTCCCTTCTCCCTTCTCCTGCCTTTCTCTTCCATTTAGATCCTCAGCTGGTGGGATGGTGTACCCATGGAAGTATGGGTTCTCTCCTCTTTTGTTGAACCATATGCCAAATTGATGTCTTTACAAACTTCAGCAAAACCCACCCAGAAACAACCAGTTTCTCAACCTGTAAGCAGTCAAGTTCACACTGATTCCAAAATGCAGGTCATTGATAGCTGACAACTCCCCAGCATTGAGGACAGAGGAGGGTGACTTCCCCACTAACTGCAGGATCCTGATACGCTGGAGATTCTTCACACTTGGCATGCTCCATGTGCCTCTTCTATTCTAGGCTTCTGAACTCCTACATGGCTTCAGTTTCATCTGTGGCGGTCTTTAATCTTCCTTTTCATCAGATGCAAGATCTTAATCTTGTCAACACTTCCAGCAGAAGTACAAGCTCTTGAAGGATATTAGTAATGTGAAAACTTAACTTTAGTCACAAAATGGCTCGTGTTGCAGCTTATGCCTCTTTGGTCTCAGACTCCTTTCATCTCCTCCCCTCACCCCAGCTATACTCCTTTTCCACCCTCCTCCTCACTCTGAAAAAAAAAGGCTTCGTGGTTTCTCAAGAGAAATAGATTATCTCTCTTATATGACATCCATATTCAGCAAATATCATAAACACAGCACTTGCCAAAGTCAATTTGCTCCTTAGATTATAGGTAAAAAAACTTCTTTGTCCATGTTCCAGAGGATGCCTAGTAGCCACCACTTTGTAGTGCCCCCCTCCTCCTACCTCATTCAATTCCTTTCCCAGATTGCTTTATTTCTACTTTATATATGCATGTGTGTGTGTATGGTGTGCATTTGTGTGAATATATATGTATATATATATATATATATGATTTTCAGAATGCATGCACTCAGATAGACCTGAATTAACATAAGGAATATTTATTTCTGAGCTTAATTAATTAAGCTTTACTTAATATTATCAACCTCTATTTCATTCTTTATGGCTCGATGAAATTTCATTGCTTATATAAAAGCATTCTATTGTTATAGAAAGAAAATATGTTTGTTTATTTCCTTCAGAACATAAAAATCAAGAAAGGTAGTGTTACTCAAAATCCTGTTACTCAGCAACAGCTGCATTATCATTTTGGGATATCTAATTTTTAATAAATAATAATAATACATTAATAGCTATTATTTAATTATTGGGGGAGAGAGCCGCTTTTTGGTTACCAGCTGCTTAGCCCTGAAATAATCACAGAGAAACTGTATTAATTAAAAAACTCTAAATTAGCTCTAGCTTCTTATTGGCTAACTCTTTCATATTAATTTAACCCAAACCCATTAATCTGTGCATCACCAAGAGGTCACGGCTTACCAGCGTCTGTCTCTGGTGGCGGCTGCATGGCTTCTCCCTGACTCTGCCTACTTTCTCCCAGCATTCAGTTTAGTTTTCCCTGCCTACCTCTGTTCCCTGTGCAGGCTCAACACAATTTCTTTATTAACCAATGATATTCACAGCATACAGAGGGGAATCCCACATCATTTAATAAATACAAGAAGTGCATTTTCACAGACATATATTTATATAAATGTCATTTCATTGGAAATTATAACAAATTTCCTTTATCAATTGTCATTTTTCCATATAATTATTCTCATAAGCTAATATTAATAAACATAAAATTTCATTATATGAATATTTTTCAACTTCTCAAAATAGTAATATATATGTAAAATGCTTTTTTTATAAATCTTTTGCTATTATCACCACCATGAAAAGTAACAATCTCATAATAACAAATTTCATATAAATATAGGTTGATGGTACCCTTTTAGGTTTAAAGAAAAATAGTACATTCAGCTATTCATCAGAGCAAAACACAATGAAGATTTAAATAAGAAACAACTTTACGAAATTGAGTAGCTTAAGAATGCCATTTGCAGGACCTATGTTTTGGATCTACAAGAAGAAATCACTAAAAATATATAGAAAACTCCTGAACAATAGTTGGCGAGTTTATTCTGAGACTTTTCTTAAGCCATTATAGGGATTTATGCACCTAAAATGTTATAATAAGAAAATTTATCTGATCCAAATACATTGACATATATAACACACATGTATCAATGCTAATATAATGTGTAAATTTAAGACTACTTTATTCAATATGGAAAAAAATAAATATATCATTTATATGTACCTAGTTCTTTATTAAAGAAAGATAGTGGGAAGTAATTCTATTAAAATGTTTGAGAATATTTAATTTTCAACAGGGTAAAGGTAACATTTAAAAATTATTTTTGCTATAGAGAAATCTTATGTTTCTCTAATGATCTGTTTAGTTTTTATTTTTCAAAGTTGCATCCCATATAAGAAATATTTTCTCGGCAACCCACTGACTGGGAGAAGATCTTCACCAACCCCGCAACTGACAAAGGTCTGATCTCCAAAATATATAAAGAACTCAAGAAACTGGACGTTAAAATGCTAATTAACCCAATTAAAAAATGGGGCACTGACCTGAACAGAGAATTCTCAACAGAAGAAATTCAAATGGCTAAAAGACACTTAAGGATATGCTCAACCTCCTTAGCGATCAGGGAAATGCAAATCAAAACAACTTTGAGATATCATCTTACACCTGTCAGAATGGCTAAAATCAAGAACACCAATGATATCCTTTGCTGGAGAGGTTGTGGAGAAAGGGGTACCCTCATCCATTGCTGGTGGGAATGCAAACTTGTACAACCACTCTGGAAAGCAGTGTGGCGGTTTCTCAGAAAATTAGGGATCAACCAACCCCTGGACCCAGCAATACCACTCTTGGGAATATACCCAAGAGAAGCCAAATCATAAAACAAAAAAATATGATCAACTATGTTCATAGCAGCATTATTTGTAATAGCCAGAACCTGGAAACAACCTAGATGCCCCTCAATTGAAGAATGGATGAAGAAAGTATGGAATATATACATATTAGAGTACTACTCAGCAGTAAAAAACAAGGACTTCTTGAAGTTTGCAGGCAAATGGATGGAAATAGAAAACACTATCCTGAGTGAGGTAAGCCAGACCCAAAAAGAGGAACATGGGATGTACTCACTCATAATTGGTTTCTAGCCATAAATAAAGGACATTGAGCCTATAATTCGGGTTCTTAGAGAAGCTAAATAAGAAGGAGAACCCAAAGAAAAACATATAGGCATCCTCCTGAATATTAACCTTCATCAGGCGATGAAAGGAGACAGAGACAGAGACCCACATTGGAGCACCGGACTGAAATCTCAAGGTCCAAATCAGGAGCAGAAGGAGAGTGAACATGAGCAAGGAACTCAGGACCGCGAGGAATGCACCCACACACTGAGACAATGGAGATGCTCTATCGGGAACTCACCAAGGCCAGCTGACCTGGGTCTGAAAAAGCCTGGGTTAAAACAGGTCTCACTGAACATAGCGGACAATGAGGACTACTGAGACATCAAGAACAATGGCAATGGGTTTTTGATCCTACTGCATGTATTGGCTTTGTGGGAGCCTAGGATGTTTGGATGCTCACCTTATGAGACCTGGATGGAGGAGGGTTTTTCCTTGGACTTCCCATGGGACGGAGAGCCCTGATTGCTCTTTGGGCTGACGAGGGAGGGGGAATTGGTTGGGGGAGGGGGAGGGAAAGGGGAGGCTGAGGTGGGGAAGAGACAGAAATATTTAATTAATTAATTAATTAATTAAAAAAACATAAAAAAAGAAAAAAAAGAAATATTTTCTCTGTTGTGATAATTTCAAGAAAGCTCAGAGACAAGTATTTAATATTATGGCTTACATTTGCATATCAATTTCTTTGGCTTGAATTATTTATTTCTGTTGTATTGCACTATTACCTTTATATAACTTTTGTTTTATAAACAAATCTCAAGAAAGAACAGACTTTATATTTAGAATATCTGTGATAAAGCAATTGTTTGTTGTTCTTTTTTCATGCTTTCCTTGAGAAAAAGTAATTGTTAAATAATCTAAAAGAAAATAGCACCCAAGTTTATAAGCTAAACCTTGACCAATTGAATTGTAATATAAAGAAATGCTTCAATTACTTTAATTATAGTTTCAATTGTCTGTTATTTTGAGTTTGTCTAAAGGAAATAGAAAAGGAAAATCAAATTGCACATCATTAGACATTTCTAAAATGTCTTGATTCACTTTTTTGTACTCAACTATACCATTAAATTACTAAGATATTTAAAAACTAAAATTCGAAGAATTTACATGAATACTGTTACTATTGACAAATTATCTTTTCTCTTCCAATGCATCTATTCAAAATACAATTCTTAATTATAAAAGTATAAAAATATGAATGTGAACAAATGAGATAAAATATGATCCTTATATTTTAACTCAAATGCCACTTGGGCATTTTAAGAGAAAGCATTGTTTGTCTGATGGGGAATCTCTTTCAGCCAATGGCCTTTGAGAGGCTGGACCAGGTTGGGTGTGACCTTGGGTATCAAAATGCACATGTGTCCACCAGCTCTCTCTCTTGTTCCCCACCCACCACACCTGGATGTTGGATTTCGTTTCTGTTCCCCATTGTGATCTCTGAGTTCCCCTTTAAAAAAATAACCCTTACTATTCCCTATTTTGGGATAGTATGGGATTTCTTTATTCTTGTTCCCTCCCACCTGATGTGTTCCCGTTCATCTGGTGCCCAACGTGGGGCTCAAACAAATGACCCTGAGATTAAAAGTCTCATGCTCTACCAACTGAGCTAACTGTAAAATATGACATTTTATTAACTTAGGGCTCTGTGTGTGAGACATGATTGCTCCTGGCAGCTCCAATCTATTCCCAAGAGAATGTTGAGCACCAAAGACACTTCACTTGGAGCTTATTTTCTTCTTGGCAAAACAGGCCTTTGGACAAGGAACTACCCATGCCTCGACCACTGACAAAATACATGGTGTCTGGACTTGACAAGCTGGATACAATAAAAGAGAGTGTCTAACCTTGCCAGGACAGGATAAGAAGGTTTTAAATTCTTTCCTGCCTCTATAAATGATCTGTCAGTTATTCTAGGCCTTAGCCAAAGTTGCTTGATCCAACATTGCAAATGAGACTTTGGGTGATTGCCCAGGTAGGCAGTTGTCTGTGTTATCTACTCCACATTTTGAAAGCTGCCTGATTGCACTTCCTGCCTACTCAAGTAATATTATTGCCCTCCTCAGGCTTTTGATGGGGCTAAAGACTAAATAGTCATAGTTTCTTTCCTCTTATGACTTAGTCAAGACATTTCTAATACAAAACTAAGACTTTTTTGGATAAAATTATTATTAAAATATTTAGCATATATTTCTTGCTTAATATTGTTTATTTTTGTTGCGATTCTAATTTTTATACTTGATATCTGTTCTTATTGAATACAGTTTTGTATTTGATTTGGAAATCTCTTATTTAGACAAAAGGGGAAGATAATGTGGAACCTCCTTCATTCAATGGCCTTTGAGAGACTGGTCCAAGTTGGGCATGATCTAGGGTACCAAAAATCATGTGGGTCTGACTGCTCTCTTTCTCTTGCTCCCCGCTCACCACACCTGGATGCTGGATTTTGTTCCTGTTACTCACTGTGATCTGTGAATTCCCCTTTAATAAACAACACCTTATTATACACTATTTGGAGCTAGCATGGGATTTCTTTATTTCCCTTTCCCCATCTGACGCTTTCTCCTTCATCAATTATTCAGCTAATGAGAATTTTCATTCTACCACATTGAGAGATCATTATGCTAGCAGTCCAAAATCATGCAAAATATAAGCATATTGATACTGGAATAAACAGGGCCATTACATTAGAAGCCATAATAATAGAATGTGGCTGAATGGTGAAAGGTTTTTTAGTGGAGCCCTCTTAAGCTGCATTGTATATTTTTGGTTGTGAGCCTAGCCTTTAATGGCTGAGCCATCTCTCTAGGCCTAGAACCATGTTTTAGAAGGAGGTGTTGTTTGGAATACTGGTAAGACTATTCCAGACAAGACATACTGGATAATGTTAGGAAAAGAATTTTAATTACTAAACTTTGCTAACTTAGATCTTGACTAAATGAAAAAGTATTGGATGAATACTGCCAGTCATTCAGCTCTTAAAAGCAAGGCTAAATTGTTCTTAGGCACAGCTGTCCAATAGTTTTCTGTACAGGAGTTTCCACTGCTTCTCACCAAGGCTATATTGTTGTATTGATTGCTGTAAGCTCTGCAATTTCTATTCTTTCTGTCCACCATCTCTTTGACGCTCTGGTTCAGAACCTAACCTCACCTGTTAGGCATCCTGCTGGTGGAAACGTTTAGTCTGAACTTCAGCCATTTCCACCTAGGTTTCAAAGTAGACCAGAACTATTTGATCTCTCTGTTCATTTATTTACTAAAAAAAAGAAATATGAACATGTTGCAGAAAAAAATAGCCCAAATTATGTTGAGATAGCGAGACAGATCTTGATAAGGTCCTTGTCTTGCTGGGATGTAGACACAAATTTTACAGCGTGTATGCACAAATTGGCTCCTTTGCAAATGGACCTGTTGGCTTTACAAACTACAGAAAAGATACTTTGAAAAATGTTAAGATTTAGGAATCTAAAACATTTCATTTAGAAGGAAAACTTATTAAGTGAAGAAGTTAAAGGTACAAGGTTGTAAAATAAACCAGAAAATCCATTCCCATATATTGAATTAGTCCCTGAACAGTGAATTGAGAAATAGTACTGAAAATAGTCCCTAAGACCTTTACTCATAAACAAAAGCTGACTGTAAAATACCTTTGTTGACAATATGAGAGTGAATGCATTTATTATTTGTTGCATAGAGACCCATTAAAGAGACAAAACAATAACAAGCAATATGTAAATTGTGAAAGGAAATAAATGAGTAGAGAACGAAAATACAACTAGAACTTGTCCTCAATGAGTTATTTAAAAACAGTATTTAAAAGGACATGAAGTTGGGGAAGAGAGATGGAGTGGATCTGGGAGAACTTAGGAGGAGGCAGAGAAATCACTACATATAGGAAATTCTCAAAGAATTGATAAAAAGATATTTGTTAAAGAAATATGTATGTATAGGCATATATTTGTAACCATATATATGTGTGTACATATATGGTCATAAAATTGCATATTTATGTGTCAAGATTTTCATTTAATAATATCATCTTACAGTATATATGCTTCTTGAATCCATATTTTTAAGAGTTAGATCAGGAAGTAGTTTTCTTAGTGGCACAATCCCTGGCAGTTATCAGATATTTTTTTTTTTTTTTACAACTGGTATATCTGCCAAATGACAAGTTAGCCTGTGTTTGCTTTTAGGTGATGACAACATGATAAATGATTTTGGTGAAAATAAATTTCCATATGTTTCTATCTCCAAAGTGACTCTGAGTCTCTGTGTAGAAGAATAGAGAGATGCTGAGCGCATGGCAACTTTTAACGAAGCCGTGGCTTTGTTTTTCCTTATTTACTCTAGAAGCTTTGTTTCCTAATTCATAAAATATAGATTGAATTTGATATTTACCAATATTCATGTACGGATTAAATGAAATACATATAATTCTCTAAGAATATACTGCCAACATTTAATGTCTGCTAAGATAAGAAGAATCATTTATCTCCCTCATGGGTTATTTCACTTCCAAGTGATCAGCCCTAAACATGTATACATATAAACAACATGTATACATACCAGAGTTGACCTAGAGCTGTGCCTGACCATTTGAGTACTTGCCTCTTTGTTCTGTTTTGATATTTGGTATTTATGAGTTCATCCTTGAGCCAGAACCTCACAAAGAAAGCTCAACAGTAGAGCAGAGTTCATGGGAAGTCCACAGAAGACTTGAAAACATTCTCTATAATGGTGGCAATAATGTTAGAATTAAAAAAAAAAAAAACGAAGAAAATCTGCAACCTGGAATGAGAGCAAAGATGATGCTGTGCACTTTGTAACCTCTCAGGCCAGCATGTCCACATCCCTATTAGGGCACATCCCTGTTAGAGTACATCCCTGTTAGGGCCCTCCTACAGCAGTGGACACGCTGCTAACAAGAGCTTCCAGAGTGTACAGCATTACATTTTTATGGTTTTCATTTTTTTTTTGCACAAATTGCCTAATTAGACGAAAAGGCTTAACGGCAGATTTTATTTTACTGTAAAAGTCAAGCACTTTCAAGAAGGAATATAACATTTTTTCCCAAAGGCCTTAGTTGAATGAGAATTTCAAAACATGGCAATTACAAAATCTTCCCCGTGAATAATATATAAAAGAGAATTAATGGGGGAATCTGCTCAGAAAACATGAATTCTGCTTAACATAGATTAAATCTGAAGTATTGAAATCCTTAAAGCTATTGATTACATTTTATGCAAGGATCAATCTATGAATGACATACTTGAATTTGTAATAGTCATCCCATTTTTAATATCTACTTTCCACCAGCACTCTACTGTGTGTTCTATGGCCAAGGCAGCTTCATTAATGCTATCCGACTTCTATTTGAGTTGTGAAAACCCATTAAGAAATGAAACAAAGGGAGAAGAGCAGATGGAGGCAGAAGTATCAGAGTAATTAGCAGTGGAGCTGATTTTTGAGGATTTGGTGATTTATATTTGAAGGCACATGATTTTCCTAACAATGAATCAAACAGACACAGATGCAGGTAATGTCAAAATACCACAGGACTCTGCATGGGTTTTGGTGAGACCTTCCCTGTAGGGCACTGTACAGGGCACTTCCCTGTAGAGGATTGACAGACCATGAGTTCCTAATATTAGCTGAGTGCTGAGGAAGAAGGAAAAACAGGTCTACTGGCATAGGCCTTTTGCCTCTGTTTTAAAGTACCCATACGTATAATTTTCATTCTGACAAAGGAAGATCACACAAACGTGTTTTTAAAAATCTCTAATTACCACTTGGAGCACTCTCACATGTGAAGAAGCATCAGAACAGGAAAAAAACTTTGTGTAAGTGGAGCTTCTTCCTTGACCTACAAATTCTCTGGGATCTAAAATAATTGACCACTCCTCTCCTGGATATTTCCTCACTGTTATCTCCTCATTATTATTGTTGTTGTTCTTGGTGTTGCTAAGGTTGCTGTTGTGGTTGTTTTTGTTGCTGCTGCTGTTGTTGTTTTGCATTTGCCACAGCCATCACTACTTGCAGAAATATCCTAGGATTTCTCTGTGCCTTATAAGTCATACAAAAACACTGTTAAACTGGGCAGTGGTGGCACATGCCTTTTATCCCAGCACTGGGGAGGTAGAGGCAGACTGGTCTACAAGAGCTTGTTCTAGGACAGCCTTCAAAGCTACAGGAAAACCTTGCCTTGAAAACCAAATAAAAAAAAAATTACACGCGAACATTTTCAGAAAACCCACAGAAACAGCTAACTTGGCTCATGGGAACTCCAAGAGTGTCAAGCAACAGCCAGGGAGCTTGCCTGAAACTAACTTATGACGTCTGCATATATGTGACAGTTGTGTAGCTTGTTCTATTTTCGGGACTTGTGGCAATGGGAATAGGGATGTCACTAGTGCTTTGCTGGACTCTTGGGAACCTATTCCCATGCTGAATTGCCTTGCCTAGCCCAAATATAGAGGGAGAGGCTTGGTCCTTACATCACCTTGATTTGCCAAGCATCGCTGATGCCCATGGGAAGCCTGCCCCTTTCTGAACAATATTGGAGGCGGGGTAACTTGAGGGAGGGTGGGAATGAGAAGAGAAGGGAATGGGAGGAGAAGAGGGAGGGGTGGCTGTGGTGGAGATGTAAAATAATTTTTTTTAAAAAAAATTTCCTTCAGGCTGATGGGGACTCTGTTCTGCCCTTAGGAAATGACAAAAACTCGTAATGATAGGCCTGACAAAGTTGGTCATTTGTGGCAATAACTTAGAGAAGTAAAACCTACAGACAAACATGACACCATTCTCAGGTTCTTGGCAGTCTGACAGTCAACTACAATCTAAGACTTCTGTGGTATAATGCGAGATTTTTCCATTTTTGTGGTCATCATACATAATATGACTGACTTCTCCCCCTGCTTACTAAAAGAACAGCCACCGTAGCCCTGTACTGGTGGTAGAAAAATAACTCAAAAACACAAATGCCTTTGCTTCACACACACACGCCTTAAATTTATTCACCTGGCATCGTGACTACATTGACAGACAGGGCTTTTTGATGCCAAGAGCCTGTCATTCCATGATTCTCTAGATATCAGATCACAGTAAGAAGTGAAATTTCACCCTCTTATCTATTTTAAAGTAAACTCTTTTCTAGTTCCTTTTGCAAATGTTGTCTTGGATGGTCTGCAATTTACAATGGATAGAAATTTGATTTATTTATAGTCGCTGAGATTTCCTGTAATCACTAATGTTCAGGTTTATTTTCTTACTGGTTCTAGAGATTTTTTTTCCTCTCTTCTATACCACCATTATAACTTTCTGACACACAAATTAACTTTATTTTCTACCATTCTTTCTCCAATTCTTGGGAGGTACATTGGTATAGATGTGGCTTAACTTGAGAAAGAGCTGTTAAAACATAGGCTGTTTCTAAAGATACGTTCCATTGCCTAAGGAAGTTTTGAGAGTTTTATTCTTCATTCTAGAACACTTAAGAAGGGTTTTATCTGCTATAAAAAAAATACCTTCCTCAGCTCTTCAAACACAATGAAGGTAAGTTGATAAGATGATCTTGTGGCTTGTTAGGCTCTTAAAATTCTATTATTTTAATGAGATAGTGTGAAAGTCACAACACAGAGGATAAAACCTGTTTAATACACTTCTCAAAATCCCATAGCTGCATGTGTAAAAAGGCAACTCTTTCAAGAATGGTGAAGTCAATTCAAACACATGCTAAATAGGTGGCCTCGGTGTGAATTAAGGGTGATGAGAACAGTACAGTCGCCCATCAGAGTCGGTTGACCCCTTGTACCTGAGAGGTGCTATCCATTTAGAAAAGCTTTAAACAGGCAATTCTTTCTCCTCAGCTACAGTTGGTAGTTAACTTTTGCAATTAAAAGAAATTCTTGCTGAGGAGAAATTTTATTATCCTGGGGGGAAAAGAGGTCCACTGCCATGGGAAAAGGAGTGTTTGAATAGTGATTATGGAGAAAACTCAGTCTTCCTGCCTGCCCTGAACTGTTGAACTCCAAGTGTTCTTGTTATCTACTCCATACCCTGGTTCTGCACCTAGAAGCCGATTATGTAATTCAATTCCACTTGGCTCTGCTCATACAGACTACCAAGATTGCTTTCTCTTTCTTCTACATCAAACAAAAGGTGTATAAGTGAATGAATGAATGAATATATGGTGCTTTAGCAACAATAATTGGAACATAACAATTATTCAATAAATATTTTTATTCTGCTTTAACGACAACTGTCATATGAGTTCTGACAGCTATCTCTCTCAGAGTTCTGGTGCTTATTCCTCTCAAGTACAGATGAATGGCCTCCGAGGGTCATGTAGTACATCACCCATGAAGCTGAAGATAGTGCTACAGCACAGTCACAGTTCTTATAGAGAAGAAGAAAAAATGTTGTTGTGGTATTAGGACAAACAAAATTCAACAATTATGTATACACTCAGAATCACCTATCAGAAACTCTAAGGTGTATACTGACTCAAAAGAAAATCTACGAACAAGTACACATGTATAAAACTGAAACAAGTGTGTTATTACACATTAAGTTGGTTAATGACCCCATAGAGGAACTGAGCTGTGGTGGTACATGCCTTTAATCTCAGCACTCTGGAGGCAGAGGCAGGCAGATCTCTGTGAGTTTAACCCAGCTAGGTCTACAAGAGCTAATTCCAGGACAGCTAGGGCTGTTACACAGAGAAATCCTGTCTTAGAATAAAAGGGAAAAAAAATCTAGGACAATAAGAAGTAATGTTTGAATTCTCTTTTCTGCATAGCAAAAATTACACTATTAGTCAGAATTTTTGCATGTCTCTATAGACAGATATTAATTACACACTGTTCTCCACAAAGTAATTTCTTATTGCATTATCGAATGGCTCACAAATAAAAAGTCAATTAAAAATGCAGCCACATATAGAGTGAAATCATTGCTGGAAGGGTTCCTAGATAATGACTCCCAATGTTCTCTGCTTATTTAAGTATTTTAATTTATTTTTTTAAAAAGCAATCTTTTCCCATTTTACATACTAATCCCAGTTTTCTCTCCCTCCCTCCTTTCACTCCCTCATCTTCCACCCACCCCACCCCCATTTACTCTGCAGGCTTCCCATCAAGAGTCAATAAAGTCTGCCATCACTTTGAGGCAGAAAAAAGTTCCTACCCCATATATCTAGTCTGAGTAAGGTATTCCTCCAAAGAGAATGGGCTCCAAAAATCTAGTTCAAGAACAAGAGATAAATCCTGGTCCTACTGCCAGTGGCACCACAGACTGCCCCAGCCACACACAACTGTCATCCACATACAAAGGACCTAATTTGAGCCTATACAGGTTCCCCCGCTGTCTGTTCTGGGTCAGTGAACGCCCATTAGCTTAGGTCAGCTGTTTCTGTGGGGATCCCCATCAGTCTTGACCTCTTTGCTCATATTCTCACTCATTCCTCTCTTTGATGGGACTCTGGGAGCTCGACCCAGTATTTAGCTATGGATCTCTGCATCTGCTTCCATCAGTTACTGGATGAAGGTTCTGTAATGACAATTTAGGTAGCCATCAATCTGATTACAGGGGAAAGCCAGTTCAGGCACCCTATCCATTACTGTTTAAGGTCTTGGCTGGGGTCATCCTTGTGGATTCAGGGGAATTTCCCTAGTGCCAGGTTTCTTGCTAGCCCCATAATGACACCCTCAGCCAAAATGTCTATTTCCTTGCTTTCCCTTGTATCATGGCCTTCCCATCCATTCCCTCATGTTCTTAACTCAGAGAGCGATAGAGTTTATTAAAAAGGTAGAAACCAGGACAACTGTTGAAGACATATGAATCATATTGTCCAGGAGCTATTACTTCTGAATACTTAATAGAAGGGTGGGGCAGTTGTGTAATTTAGAGTTATATTTATCTAGAAACTGAGGATAGTATTTATTCATGTGGAGCCTTCTTCCCCCTATGTGCTCATGTGTGTGTTTGTGTGTACTTTTCTATGTGCTCAAATGTATATAAACCATTACCATATTGCATGTGAACAATGTGACATGCAAGAATGAATGAAACAATACATCTTTGCCTCCAAGATCCACACAGCTCTTGGGTAAGCTTATTATATACTAATTCCATCTGCTATCACAGTTTACATAATTATTTCAGTAGATTTAGCCTCATAATTCTGGAATTTTTCTTTTAAGCAGCTGAAAAAGAATATTTATTTGCATTTTACCATAATGTTAAACATGTTTCAAATCCTAGTATGTATTTATTACCTGCCAATTGAGACTTAATTTTTCATGTTGTATTAAAATATTGATCTTTTCATAACCTATGATATTTCTCCAGTCTCCTTATATCATTTTTCCATACTTGATCATATTCCACATAAATGATTTACCTATATTTACTCATAGGCAAAATCATCACAGCTTGAAGCAGTCACTTCTCTTCAGCTTCCAAAAAACAGCAGTAACTGCCTTAGCCTATTCTGCCTGTGATAACAAAAGACTTTAAACTGAATAATTTATAAATAACATTTTGTGCCTTCTCAGTACTAAAGGCTGAGAAATCTCAGACCAAAGTGCCTGTGGTTTCAGTGTCTGGGTAGGATACTGTTTCATATAGGATTCTTTATGTGACTGTAAGGGATGACAGTTTCATCTCTTTCGGGAACACACTGCATCTGCATGCTAACCATCTCCCAAGGACAGCATTTTCTAACACTGTCACCTTGGAGATTCAATTTCAATATAATATCGTATAAGATCATACAATTGACAAGTGCTGCCTTACTTTCTCTTCTTTGTATATTCCTATAGCAGAATGCATATCCCTTTAGGTTGATTGATTGGCCAAAAAGAAGGAAGTCTACTCACAAGGTCTGGATCTTACAACCAGCTATATTATTCCTTCCCAGCAAGCTGAATATTTGTCCCAACCAAGTTTTGTTTGGGCTCTGAAACTTAGGTGTTAGGATTTCCCTTCACATATTTTTTAGTGACTGGTTTTAGTCCTGTAAGTATTTCTATGCTTCTTTCTTCATCTCATTCCCATAGGGGATGATAATGTTCTTTTTAGTGATATTTTTAAATTTTTTTAAAAAGGAGAGTTAGTAATTTCCTCCATCCAATTCTTCTCATATCTCCTCTCCTTTCTACTCAAATGTCTTTTCCTTTTATTTTAAATATATAGATAGATAGACATAGATATAGAAATAGATAAAAATACATTGATTATATATCCCTTCTATATATGCATAAATAAATAACTACAACTTGTTCAGTCCATTTAGTGTTGCATATATATATATATATATGTATATTATATATATATATCCAAGTACTCAGTCCTTAAATCATATATCATCATTAGATAACCAATTAGAGGGGCTCATCCTTGCAAAATACATTTCCTCTCTCCAATACTGCCTGTAGCTCCTTGTCTAAGGGTGGAACCCCACTGAAGTTTCTTCTCCCCATATTAGCAGGTGTATTGGTTCATTGTTTAAGTCTTATTTAGGAAATCATATTGTTGAACTATCATAGGTGAAACTTCTCTGTCATTGATTGGATATACCGTCTCAGAGCAGAATTCTTCACCCTCTGGTTCATACATTCTTTCTGTTCCCTTTTCTGGGACTTTTTGGGTGCAGGAATTGTGTTGTAAAAGAATCCATCACGGTTGGAATAGGCATATAGGGATAGAATCAGTTGATCCCTAGATTTTGACCTATTTTAGTTTTCTGTAATGGGCTTTGTCTGTAGTATAGAGAAGCTTCTTTGACAATAGATAAGAGCTATAATTATCTATGAAGATAAGGATGAGTTTAGAATGCAATTAGACGTTTACTGGTCTAGTATGGGGAAGTAGTTAGGTTCTCCTCTAAGACCCACGACCTCAATTGGTAATTGCCTTGCTTTCCAGCACCAGGTGTGATTTCTCTTCTGCAGCATGGGCCCTTCATCCAATTAGAGAGTTATTGGTTACCTCTGGGAGAGCCTTTTATGACATATCAAGTTCACACCTTCCAAATGCTATGTCTGAAACGTGTGGTAATTTTAATAGTAAGAACTTAGAATCAACCTCGGGAAGGTTAACAATTGAAATCACTTTCAATGTTTTAGGCGGCACTTGGAGTCCCCTGACCAACAGCTCTAAAGGAGATTTCTCAAGGCGAGAGCTGAAGGATTTGTGAGTTAATCTATACATCTTATGATGTATAGGAATACAGTCTAAGACTGAAGTAGAGCAAGGGGGATTGTGAGTGCTTGTGAGAAAACTCCCAGAAAACAAGACAGATTGTATGACCTCAGTTTCTTCAAAAATATGGAACTGTTCTTGGAATGCGTTTTCATGCTCCTCCCGGGTGTACCAGATAGGACCATCAATTGAAAGATGATTATATGTTAAAAATATATATATATACATGTAAAAATATCAGAATGAAGCTAAGTATTTGTATAATTAACACAGGGTATTTTATTGAGCTATATACATTTTTCTCTGCTCCCCTCTTCATCTCCCCTCCCCTTCAACCCTCTCCTATGGTCCCCATGCTCCCAGTTTACTTAGGAGATCTTGTCTTTTTCTACTTCTCATGTAGATTAGATTCATGTATGTTACTCTTAGGTTCCTCATTGTTGTCTAGTTTCTCTGGGATTATGAATTGTGAATTTTCTTTGCTTTATGTCTAAAAGCCACTTATGAGTAAGTGCATATGTTTTGTGGGTCTGAGTTACCTCAATCAATATGATGTTTTCTAGATCCATCTATTTGCCCGCAAATATAAAGATGTTATAATTTTTTCTTCTGTGAAGTACTTCATTGTATAAATGTACTACATTTTCCTTATCCATTCTTCAGTTGAGGGATGTCTGGTATTGGCAAAAAAACAGAGAGGAGGACCAACGGAAATGAATTGAAGATACAGATATTAATCCACATACCTATGAACACCTGATTTTTTTCAAAGAAGAAAATAGTATAAAATGGAAAACAGAAAGCATATTTAACAAATGGTGCTGGCATAACTGGATATCAACATGTAGAATAATGAAAATAGATCTATCACCATGCACAAAACACAAGTCCAAATGGATTAAACACCTCAACAAAAGCTAGCCACACTGAACCATATAGAAGAGAAAGTGGGAAGTACCCTACAACAGATGGGCACAGGCGATCGCTTCCTATGTATAACCCCAGCAGCACAGACATTAAGGGCAACATTGAATAAATGGGACCTACTGAAACTGAGAAGCTTCTTCAAAGCAAAGGACATGGTCAACAAGACAAAATGACGGCCTACAGAATGGGAAAGATCTTCACTAATCCCACATCAGACAGAGGTCTGATCTCCAAAATATACAAAGAACTCAAGAGATTGGTCATCAAAAGAACAAATAATCCAATAAAAAATGGAGTACAGACCTAAACAGAGAACTCTCAACAGAGGAATCTAAAATGGTTGAAAGACACTTACAGAAATGTTCAACATCCCCAGACATCCAGAGAAATGCAAATCAAAACAATTCTGAGATTCCATTTTACACCTGTAAGAATGACCAAGATCAAAATACTTATGACAGCTTATGCTGGAGAAGTTGTGGGGTAAAGTGAACACCTCTGCGTTGCTGGTGTGAATGCAAGCTGGTACAGCCCCTTTGGATGTCAGTGTGGGGATTTCTCAGAAAATTAGAAAACAACCTTTCTCAAGACCCAGTAATACCACTTTTGGGTATATATCTGAAGGATGCTCAATCCTGCCACAGGGACATGTGCTCAACTATATTCATAGAAGCCTTGTTTGTCATAGCCAGAAGCTGGAAACAACGTAAATGTCCCTTGACCGAAAAATGGAAAAATTTTCATGTTATATTGCCTGAAATAAAAAATATAAAATTATATATTTGTTAGAAACAAGAAAAAGAAAATTAAAATGCATCAAAGTGGTAAATATGCCCCATGGGTAAAGGATTCAATATGATGCTGCTGATTTGAAGGCAAGGGATGAATTGAGGAAGCTTCTGGATGCTAGGCCTTCCAATATGAATATGGCTGTGTCAATACTTTTAGTCCATTTGAAACTTCAATCATTAAAAAAGCCACAAAATAAATGTTGCTTTAAGCCAAAAAATTGCATTAATTATTATAATAGCTATAGAAAACTTCTGTCTGGAGCATAACTAAGTGCATTTTATTATTTTATCTCATTGTCATATTCCAAACCTAGGACAATTATTCTAAGTAGATAGCAGTAGGAGAGAGGGAGAGAGAGAGAAAGAGAGAGAGAGAGAGAGAGAGAGAGAGAGAATGTACACGTTCTCTCACATTTCCACATAAATTTGGAAGTTCTCTAAATGCTGGATTTGACCAGAAACTATGTGATTCCATCTGAAAGTGCCTTTTATTAATTATAATTTAGCTTAAAAAGAGTTTATGTATTCACTGGGCAGGTAGGTGACTATGAAGGAAAATTGAGAAACAAATCTGCTTTCTAAATACTTAGAATCATTGTATGTCTATTTTAATATTAAATTAAGCCATTATTTTCTGTATAGTTATCTTTTAATTGCACCTTTTGGGATACCTCAGCAGGAGAGACATAATTATAAGGTGTAATATGAGCAATTTCATTTTCCTTTCTATTTATGCAGTGACTAAGAATGGTTGAAAATTGTGTTCTTATTTTGCTGTTATATTGCTCAGATAGTCTGATATGAATAAGGCTGCAAGCGTGTTTATGAGCAATTACTTGTTCACACATTGAAGCTTAGGCCTCATTAAAATATAATCATCAAGTTCTATTTTAAACAAGAATGAAAACACACAATGCACCTATTGTCAATTTACTCCATAAGAAAAAAAGAGGCGTCTGGGTTAGAAAACCTGTATTCTTGCGACTGAATTACAAGCGCCTCTAAATCTATGGATGTTGGTGCCCTACCTGCTACTCATGACTATACAAAAGTTCAAATTGACAAGACATACAACAAAGAAACAGACGTATTTGCCTGAATAGAGGCATATATTTTTGGAAAACAAAGCTCTGTTTTGTTTTGTTTTTAGCATTGCTGACAAAGATAATATATAATAAATGTGTCCATTTTATTTGTTGAAGTTAGCCTATATAGCTCATTACTTGCCAGTTTCATGTGGAAAGCTAAATGATCCATCATAACTGTAATAACATGAAGAAAGATGCCAGATGAATATCTAAGCATTTCTACATCTTGCTTGTCCAAATAGGTTTCATGCTTTCATCAGTTGCTTATAGCAGTGGACAACTTCATAAATATGTAACCAACTATTTTGTGAAATTTCGTAGTTTCAACTGTAGACTTTGCTTCTGTAAACATTGATGACTATGCACATGTGTGGACACAAGCATTTATTTAGTTATTTGAATACATGTATGCATATAAACCATTCTATCACAACACAGAAATTCTACAATTAGAGATGAAAAAGCCAAATGCATTCTAATAGCTAAAATTCTTTTGCTGGAGAATAAGAACCATTCACTCATGTGTCCCCATTCTCTTAAAGGAAACACAAATCTCAAAAATACTGAGAAACCAAACTGTAGACAAAACTTGGTAAAACTCTCCTAAAATTGTAGTCTGTCATGAGCACCCACTTGTATGTCTACCATAGGAAGTTATCTCTGTTCTTTACCAAAAATGTAAAATATATTTGGAACTAGGGATGCAGTTTAGTGGGAGAGTATTTGCCTGTTAAGCCTGAGGTCCTGGGCTTGATCCTCAGCACGTTATCATGTGTGCATATGTCATACATGCATTACACACACACACACGGACATGCACTCATGCACCACACTGAGTATAAGCAAATATGCATATATATGTATAATATATAAGAATGCACAAAATTTTCATTTTCCCCAACATGGTGCTTTTATTAATTATTTGGGAATTTCATACAATGCATCCTGATTACACTTGCTTCCCATTCTTCCCAGGTCTACTCTCCCACATTTGCACCCTCCCACCCCCCAAAAAAATTAAAAAGAAAGTAAAGAAAATGAGGTCTAATTTGTGTTGTCCATAGACTCATTGGAGTAAGTTTATGTTTTCAATATATAATATAGGTAATGCTGTTATGACATCAAAATACTTAAGATCAAAATATGTACACAGTCTCTGTTATATATGAAATGGGTACTTAGAGATAAATACTAAGGTTTCTATAAGTTCAAGTTCAACATTCCAGCTTAGCTGTTCAGTTCAGGACACTGTGTAGTGTTTTACCTTATATCTAGGAAGGATTGACATGTGCTTGCTTATATTCTTCAGTGAGTTAATTGACTTTCTGGTGTGTAGTGAGACATTCTACTTTTATGGCCTCAAGAGAATATACAGTTGAAGTCACAAATCTGATAATAAGAAAAGGCAAAACAGGTAGATCAGCTATTGAGATCTATAGACAACCTCTAGACATTTTGTATAGAATTATCTGAGCCAAAGTATTCTGGACCCTGTGGGTGAGGTTAGTGTTAGAGTACTAGTCTGGTGTGTTGAATTCTTTGAGTTCTACAATATTCAGCTTCCTGCTAGTTATTACCTTCCATGACATATTTATGTTTTAAACTCTTATGAACTAGAATTGTGCAAGTGAGGGTAAGGGGGATTCAGGAAAATGTTAAAAATTTCTAAGGGCATGAGTGGGTTATGCTTGAATTCTCTCATTTCCAAGATTTCAGTCCTTGATTCTCTCTCTGTTATTTAATTCTTTGATTCATTGCATTGTATGGTTGGTAAACCCAAACTCTTACTAATCTATGAATCCAGTCTCCACCAAAAGTTCAAGACAGGCGACTCTAAAAATAAAACATAGTCATATTGAACTGCCCTTTTATCTAGTGTCTTCTCTGCACATCTTCTTATGTGTCTGTTTGTTTGTGTGTATTTGTGTGTGTGTGTGTGTGTATTGCTTTTATTTTTTGAGACAATTTGGAATATATAGTCCTTATTGTCCTGAAACCTGCAATGTTCTTCAACTGGACCTTGGGAGCTCAGTCCAGTGCTCCAATGTGGGTCTCTTTCTCTATCTCCATCTGTCTCCAGATGAAGGTTCTATAGTGATATTCAAGATAGTCATCAGTCTGACTATGGGACAAGGCCAGTTTAGGCACCCTCCCCAGGGTCCTAGCTGGAGACATCCCCGTGGACACCTGGGAACCCCTCTAGAGTCAAGCCTCTTCCCAACCCCAAAATAGCTCCCTTAATTAAGATACTGTCTTCCCTGCTCCCATATCTGTCCGTCCTCCATCTCAATCATCCCACTACCCTAAGCTCTCCCCAACCCTCCCCTTCTCTCTTCCCTCTCCCCCTCTCCCCTTCCTCTCACCCTACTCCCATGCTGCCAACTTTTGCCTGGCGATCTTGTCTGCTTCCAATTTCCAGGAGGATCTATATATAATTTTCTTTGGGTTCACCTTGTTACTTAGCTTTTCTAGGATCGCAAACTATAGGATCAATGTCCTTTGTTTATGGCTAGAATCCACTAATGAGTGAGTACATACCATATTCATGTTTTTGGGTCTGAGTTATCTCACTCGGTTGAAGAGCAGAAGGAGGGAGAATAAGAGCAAGGAAGTCAGGACCACGAGGGGTGCACCCACCCACTGAGACAGTGGGGCTGATCTATTGGGAGCGCACCAAAGCCAGATGGACTGGGAATGAACTAGCATGGAATCAAACTGGATCCTCTGAATGTGGCTGACAATTGGGGCAGACTGAGAAGCCAATGATAATGGCACTGGGATTTGTCTCTACTGCATATACTGGCTTTTTGGGATCCTAGTCTGTTTGGATGCACACCTTTTTAAGCCTGGATGGAGAGGGGGAGGGCCTTGGACTTCCCACAGGGCAGGGTACCCTGCCCTCTCTTAGGACTGGAGAGGAAGGGGTTGGGGGAGTGGGGGAGCAGGAGAGAAATGGGAGGAGGTGGAAATTTTGAATGGTATTATTTATAAAGCAATAAATAAATAAATAAATATCCTGCAATGTAGCCCACTCTGCCTTAAAACTGGCAATATGGCTGCTTCAACCTCTAGAATACTAAGATTATGGGCATTAATCACCTTATCCAACAGCCTGCTGAATTTTAACATTTAATAGAAGATAGTCTGTTGTGCTTCATAATTGCTCCCAAAAGTTTTATTTCTAGTCCATGTTTCTATTTACCTCCCTCTTTGGTTTCTAGAAACCACTAAGTAGAATGAAATCAATATATTAATTCAGCAGAAAGAATCATATGAAATCAGCGATCTGGCCATAAACAAATCCACAAAGGGAAAATTCTACATTTGAGTGACCATTTTCTATAAAGTATGGACTGCAGGATCTATGGTAACTCAAAACTGGCCAATGTGAATTACACAATTACACATTTACCTCTCATTTATCTAAATCCTTATTCATCTTCTACAAGACACTCGAATATATTAATTAACTCTTAATTCCAAACTCAAAAGTATCTTAATAATGACCAGTAGAACATCTTGAGAGTTGTTTTTAACAAAACTCAAAAAGATATACAAAAATAACTTAAATAGTAATTAATGTGTTCATGATGTTCTTTAAGAAATAATATACTGTATTGTTTTAAGTAAGGAACTAAAGATCTAACCGAAGTAATTTCCAACAGTCAAGTTGGAAATTTAAGGAATAAAAGAATGATTCACACAAGATACTCAGTTCTTTTGTTTTAACCCATTTTCCATAGGACAGAATATCTCCAAGTATTCTCTGATACAACCACCTAAGTTATTTGGCTGGACCATAGTTCAACTCATCTACTGTTTTGCATGATTTACCCAACCACACCACCTGGAAAGAATCTTGCACGATCTTTTCTATGATGCATGATTTGTCTGAGAAAATGAGTTTCTCGGAGAGACAATTACAGTCTTTTTGTTCCACCAAACAAATGTAGGTAATTATGTTTTTTTTCAACCATAATCTCCAAACCATCCGAAGTAACCAACACATACTCCACGGCAGTGAACGCACTGATCCCTAAACGTTGAAAGGACACTTGCCAAAGACCACAAGTCAGACATAAGTAGGATGAAAATAGCATGCTCCACGTAACAAGAGAAAAAGAATATACTGAAACATTCTGATTTAGGTTAATTTAAATTGTTCTTGAAAGGAGCAAGGAAAACAAGAACCTGTGCAAATCCACAGCTGGGTGCCAGTTCTGTAGTCATAAACACAGCATGACAAATGTTCTACCTCCAAGAAAACATCTTGTGCTGTGCTTTTCTTTCAGCAGTAGAAATGAGCCTACATATTTGTGCCCATACTCATCTGCAGCATTGTGTAGCCACAAACAATATCACACTGAGTTTGATTGATGCTTCCATTAAAACGGCTGGGATTATCATTTCATATCCCCATTCTTACCAAGACAAATAATTGATTTCTTTTGATACAGAAAGAACACAGACTATAGAATGTAAATGATATCATTTCCCTCACCCTACAATCGTATCATCTCCTAAATACACTGGGTACTTTTGTAAAGACCTCCTATTTTAGCATGCACTAACGAGTGAAGAGGTGTCAGGGAGAGGGGAACAGAGCAAGGCTGGCAGCACCTGAGAGGACACTGTGGAAACTGCCTTGCAAACAAAGAAGCTTTCATAGTCTTCGCCCTGCCTGTGCTCCCTGCCTAGAATCAGTGGGGGCTCCTTCCTTCCTCTTTCTTCTAGTCTTTTGCTGAAACAATGCTGCCTACTAGTTGTCTCTGTTCACATAACCTTCTCCTCACCCACATCTACCCTTGTATTATTATTCCCTGAGGCCCTATCACCACTTACCTGTATTCTTACCTTCCTTACTTACTATCCATCCAGCTTAACTATCCACTACTCTCACATACTGCAATGATGAGAAAAGAGAGCTTCTTTATATTTTTGCTTGCTGTGTGATTACCCGTAACAGATCCTGGCCCTTATTTAATGACTGTAAGGATAAATTCTGCAACATCCCCCAGGCCCTAAACTCCAGTTTTCTTTTCCTTGGAATATTTTGTAAACTAAATAGTGGATTTTTTTATACAAAAATTCAATGCCCCCAGTCTACTACAATAATGTCACCACTACAATATCTGCTCAGAATTCAGAGAAACGGAAGAGAAAAAAAGAAAATAAACTTAAAAGAGGCCATGCCTTATACTGAGGAGGCTGTGGTATCCTACATAAATATGTATTAACTTGTTTCTACAATGAAGATGTTTATTCATCTCTTCTTAATTTGTGTTACCCGGGTGGCAATACCTGGAAAGTATAGGATTTATAGCCTCACATTTAGACGGGAGGCTCAGACTGTTAATAGCATAACAAGTCATTAGCATTTTGGTGGTATGTAATTGTTATGTGTCAATGCAAGTAATCGCCGATGAAGCAAGTGAAGGTGGAGCAAAGATCCTAAAAGTGAATTCTGGACACTCCAACGACAGAGGTGGAAGGTGACACAGAAGCAAGGGACAGAGCAGAGATCTCCAGTTGTTGAACAGAAGGTAAGGACATGGTGTGTGAGAATGAAGAGAGGCAGCGTGTCATGGCAGTAGAGAGTGCTGAGTTAAATGCTGCTCATTGAGGCATGAGCAACGAACCAACTGGCTATGTGTGTAATAAAAGAAGCGGGGTGGAAAAGGGTAATAGACAATACTTTTGAGCAATTTTTGTGTAATAGGTAGAAGGAAGAGTAAGAGGTGGAGGGGGAAGAAACAATTGTTTTAAGATAGAAAAAGAATACTAGCCTCTTTCAACTGGAATCCAGTTCTCACAGGAACTGACAGAAAAAGATTGGTTTAATTTGCTTTTATGCAATTAGGATATCTATATGAAGGAAACCTTAATTCGTTCACTTCAAATGCCAGAATTCACATTATTAAGTATTTCTTAGCACAAAAGCCTGTGAGTCAATGTATTGGATTCTACAGGGAAATATTGGTTTTCTAGCATTTGAAAGAGAAAGGGGCTTAACATTGATGAGAAAGCAATTTATTTGACCTGATTTGTTTTATTAAAATAGAAGGGAAGTGAATATATTGAGCCATATTCCTCTAGAGCACTAAGAATTTTCTGTTTGAGTTAATCTGCTTTAAAGCTACCGTATGACAGGAATAGATTGCTCCACAGCATGGATTCCAGATACTGTCACCTTTTCAAATACTGGCTGAAGTCTCCAAGTAACAAAATTGGTGGAATTTTCAGTGTGGAAGAGTGCATACTCCTTTGCCACCTATCTTATAAGGACCCAGGGGTTTGTAATCATGTTTGAAAACTGTGTGAGAGAAAAGAATGGCTTCTGGCTGTGAGTGGTGGTTTTCTTGTTTAGGTCAGCATGATTCAGCCAACCCCTTAAGGAATCCTGATAGCTTTTCTCACTGGGCTAAGGTTAAACTTGGGCTACTCTTGGAGAGCTCAGAGTGTAGGATGCTCTGGCTCTCAGGGACATGCCCCTTTCTGGAACCAAATTTCTTATAGGAGCTTTGGGAGACTGAGATCAGCCTCTCTGACATCTAAAATCTCTCACCCATCTTTGCTGATTAGGGAGATTCCAATATCATCTTCTCAGTCTCTCTACCACTAAACTTCCTCTGCTTTCAGTTAAGATCAGTTCATGGAGGAGAAATTTATATGAGTAGCACTGGGCTGTCACTGATCTGTTGCTTTGACTAAAGTGTTCAGAAAGGTTTTCTCTACTCTTCTGAGATCTTAATGGAATTAAACCTCCATTGTCCTTTGCAAGGTGTATGTTTTAACTTTCTTATCTTTTATTCTGTCTGACCCTTCTTTTTTTCTCTTGTATCTGTTTTCCTAGGGAATTCTCTCAAATATATTAACCGTATGTCAGACTTAAGTAATTTGCTACAGGAAGCCCCCACTCAAGCTTAGTGTCCAGATTTAACATAGAGTGGAACTCTGGGGTAGAATTTTGAACCTGGATTCTGCAACATGACATAGCAGCTGCCAGTGACAAACAGAATAGCAAGGTCACCCACATGCTGTAGTGTCACCGTGACTAATCCTGTCACCTCAAATAGGCCGGAATAAAATGTAGACAGGAAAGATGGGGACCTGTTCCATTGAATTCTCTAATTCTCAGATTGAATTACATGCTTATTGTCAAACCAAATCATACCACTGACTTTTCTGGCTCTCTAGATTTTGACCATAGGACTCCTCAGCCATCTCATTGAAAGATACAAATTTACAAATTTCATGGATAAATAGTTATGTCTACTCATTTATGAACTATATAATATTTTTATATATGTATGGTATTAACATATTCTCTAAATTTGTGCCTTTACTGGCTTATTTATCCAAACTCTAAAAGACTATTTACCATGAAAAGTGTATAAATTGTGTATGTGTGTGTGTCTATGGATGGATAATGTGTATATGTTATTATTCTTTTGAATTGCTCCAATTCAGTTTAAATTCAGAGAAATATGTGGTTTTCATAACAAAGATTTTTCCAGCAAGGGCTAGTATGTATATATACAACCAGCAGGAAGAATTTCATGAAGAAATCAGATTAGTCCCTTTCTTCCCATTACCAAACTGTTGTCTATCTTCTAATTATTACCTTTATTCTTTTTAACTATTCACAGTTTGTTTTTGATAGATGTCTATAGAAGCTCTTCATGTTAGATCTAGTTTGGTTCCTTAAATTATTCAATAGGAGCAAACTAAATACCTTAGGTATCTATTGACCAAGATCTAAAAAGTGTTCCATAAAATCTCCGAAAGAGCATTTGTTGGTCTCGAATGGGTCACCTTCCTAACCCCAAATGATCACAGCAAGTGTGCTGACACATTGTGAACCAGGCATAGGAAGAGTTATCAGGGAAGAGATTCCCATTGAAAATATGTTCCACCCAGATGGCCTATAGGCCAATCTATAGAGCTTTATTTATTTATTTTGGTTAATGACAACTGTGAGTGTGGTAGAAGGTATTGGCAACCCCTGGGCAGGTTGTTCTAAGTTATAAAAAAAAAAAAAGGAAAACTGGGTAACCCATGAGAAGCAAGCCAGTAAGTATAACTCTTCTATGTTCACTGCATCAGTTCCTGCCCCCAGGTTCCTGCCCTGTTTGAGTTCCTTCCCTAATTTCCTGCAGTGAGAGAGCAAAGGGTTGTAATATAAAATTAATCCCTGTTGTCATTGAGTTATTTGGTCATCGTGTTTTTTTCACAGCAATAGAAACAAGGATAATAGAATGTCTATTTCTAATACTAGCTGGAATTTGCAGGGAAATAATTCCTACTCAGGCTCTTATGATAATTGGGCAAAGTTATGGTTTTATCAGTATGAGTGGAGGAAGGAAGGGGACATTAAAGTGAGCCTGACTGTGTTGTATGTGATTTTAGTGAAACTGTTTCAAATAAGGCCATGAATACTCTACCCAAGCAACCATTAGCCTTATCATTAAGACCCAAATGATATGCCTATCAGTAAAACAACTGGCCATTACCTGCTGTCATTCTGACTGGGAGATGCAGACATAGTCAATGGTTGGAAAATATTTCTACTATTAGAACAAAATGAAATTAAAGCAAATTAATATTGCCTTGTGACGTAAGCTGAACAGTTATGACTGAACTCATAGTCAGAAGGTAATGGAGAATACTTCTGCAGGTTTTCCATCAGGGACAGGCAGTCTTGATTGCTATAGCTGGTCACTGTAAAAGTGTTTGATACAATCCTGCCTCTGAGTAAACTATCTGTCCACACAAAATGAAGGAAGTGTTTACAAACACCTTTACAATGTCAGCTTCCATAGGTTGATAAGACAAAACAATAGAAAGAGAGGCCATTAAGAGTTTAAAATATATATATATATATATATATGTATATGTATATATTAACTGTAAATGTCAATATACATTTTATTTTGGTGGAGGGGCTATTGTAATCTGCTGAACTGGTCTGGCACCTGGGTACCCTATCCCTTTAAGAGACAAGCCCTGCCGACTCCCAACCTGCGTCCTCTGTCTGCCTTCCAATAGAAGGAAAAGAGTCCCAAGAATAGGCAAAACAGTCAAAGACACATTCACTCCCACCATTAGGAGTCCCACAAAACACCAAGCCAACAGCCACAGTACTCTTCTGCCTATAAATTTACAGTTGTTTTAATCAACAGTTTTCAGGACAAGGTTCTGAATTATGGACATTGTAAATTGGTTAAAAGAAAATCTTATTTGAAAAGACTTCTCTGAATAAAAGGCTTGCTACATATTGTAATTAAGTCCTAAGTTTAACCATTCCATGGCAGAAATGCACTGTAAATCCAAGTGAAGTCATGAAACAAAATCAAGATAAAATACTTACAATCTAATTACTCTCTTCTTTGTTTAAGTTCCTTTGGATTTAGGAAATAATTTAGGAGACTGTGCTCTATCCTCTTTCATGTATAGTTATTTATGCACACTGAAGTTCAACAAAAGCAAGAAGATAAAGGTTTCCTCAAAAACATTCATGGAACTTATAGTTTGAAATCATCCCTCTAATCTATTTCAAGGTCCTTAATTTAATATTCACATAGTGAGTAATCAGGAGAACTGGTCACAACCAATAACACAGTGAAGAAAACAAGAATATGACAGTTGAAAGTAGTAATCACATTGGGAAGTTTGGATTCTCACGGTGTCACATGAAATTCTGAGGAGCTATTTGTCTGCTCACTTGTTTTCCTAATTCAAATCACTTCTCAATAAGTAATAAAGGAAACAAAATTAAGAAACGAGATTAACTTTGCTTACAACCAGCCAGTCTTCCATTTTCTTAACCTTGTCAGAAAAATACGAAATAAGTCAATCTGTATTATTCATGCAGTCAACACTCATACTCTTCAGAGGAAAACATTCAAATATTTGAAAATATTCAAACCATAAATGTTTTGATTAGTTAAAATTAAAGAAATTGACCTAATTAGGGAAAAAAGTCATAGAAATTCTTACTAGAGACTTTGAAGATGCATAATGATGTAGAAAATACGTGCTTTCAGGATTTTGTTTGCTCTTATTCCCTAATGCTTATCTAATTACAATGGAGCAAGACTATGATTCAACAACAAGAGAAGATATGAAAAATATAAGAAACTCCTGACTGAGTCGTTGTAGAAATCAGAAAGAATTTAGAAAATTTCCCAGTATTTAAAAATAATAAAAAAAAAACCTCAGCATACCAATATGAGGTAATCTAGCTTAAAATTTACACATTTTTTTTACGTGATTACCTATACCAACACCTTGTCCCTATAGAAGATTCAGAGTTAAGGGTGGTGATTATCTGTTTGTTCATTGTTTGTTTTCATAAAAGATCTCACTATGTCATCTGAGCTGGCTTTAAACTCGTAATATCCCTGTCCTTGTCTTCTGAATGCTGATATTATAAGTATATCAAGACTGCCCACCCAGAATCTTAAATCTTATCTTTAGGTCTTTGATCCACTGTGATATCCATGTGTGGAAAGATGGCTGTCAAGTATTGATATTCCCTTGTCCCAGCACCAATCACTAAAGAGACTGTTCTTCTGCTGCTGTGGCCCCTTGGCAGAAGATGTGTTGACTACAGGGCATGGATTTACTTTATGGATTCTCCCTGTTTCATTTGCCCATGTATCTGTTTTTATGATTATGCCTCTATAGTATATCTTTAAATAGAGAATTTTGAAGCTATCATCCTAATTTATTTTGCGTCACACTGCTTTGGCTACTTGAAATCATGTTTACTTACATGTTTAGTGTTCTCATTTTGTGTAGGTTATCTATGAGATTTTGGTGAAGATAACATTGAATCTTTTACTGCTTTGGGTAGTGTGAACATTTCAAAAAATATTAATCTTTCAGATCCATGAGCATGGGGGGAAATCTTTGTGTCTTTTTGAATGTCTATTATTAAACCTTATCAATTCTTAGTCTTCAAAAAGTCAATATTACAGAAATTCCATTGATTTGGTTTATTTGATATTTATTTTTCTTAGGTGTTGGAACCAATTGGAGTCCTGGCCTTCAGCTGTTCTTTCCTGTCTAGAGCCTTCTAATTGAAGTTACTAAAAGCTGTACCTTGCCTAGAAGATCAGAAGATTTTCACCTGTTGGCCATTGACTGCTGGGTATTTAAGCCTCTATGGTGCTATTAAAGAGGGCTTTGTACCAGTGATTGGAGGTCCGTGTGTCTGTCTGTCTCTCTCTCTGTGTTTCCTCAACCTCCAGCCCCTTGCCTGAAGCTCGCAAACTGGATTCTAGCGAATAGTGCGTGGCACTTAAGCAACTTGAAGTGATCTCATCATTATTGTTCTTTTGATAATTTCACATATTTAGCCTATAGGTTTTTAATTTGATTAAGTACTATAAGTAAGCAACTAAAAACATTTATAGAAATATTTAAAGAGTAACATTCTCATAATGCTGTATTTAAATCATTTGTATGTCTATACTAGAAGATTGGAGTAGCTTTACTGCCTTCTACACTTATAACACAATTTCACATAAGTAGATAATTACATTAAACAAGCCGAAAAGAATAGAATCAATAATAACATTACAGAATGCCTTTCTTCAATGGTGTTAGACCTAGCACTTGCTGCACGTTGATGTCTAATATATATTATTACCAAGAACAGCAGAACATTAATGTTGAATATCTATATACTATAGGAATAAGCACTTTTTATTTTCAGAGTAAGCAAACTAAATTTAATATTTAAGCAGTTTTCCAGACACAGTCATCATTCTTATTGTCAGCAGGGAAAAAAAAAAAAACCTTACTCCAAGGAAATCATTAACCCTCAAACATCATCTGTGAAAATGAATGGCATAGCCCCTTGCGTAGTGCTGCCGGCTCCTCTTGGTCCTGCCACTCCTCCATCACAGCCACCTGCAGATTCATTGTGTGAAAGGATATCAAGCAAACGGCAACCCAAATGCCATTTCCATTCTGAATTAACGTTTTCTGACAGAGCCACGTCTATTTGTAAGCTTCTGCACACTGAGTGTAGGAAAGCAGAACCCTGCATGTCAGCACCCAAAATTATGTTGGATAATTTCAGTCTTTTTAATAGTCATTTATCCACAGCCAGTGGCTCTGACTTAACATTGTCTTATACTAGACCACACTTATGCAATTGGTCCTAAAAGACCCTTGCAAAAGCTACTACTGCCATCATGGCTCACGTGTAAGCTGCAGTGGATGGAGATCCCTCCTTTGTTAGAATTAATTCACCTGGTGTATACATTAACGTAGATGGTAAATGCATTGTTACCACTTTCCTTTCTTCTGTGACTATAGGTTCGGGTAACTTCTATAGCTCAGGACGTTATTCAGAGCCACATGCATACATGTTCCTGGGCCGCAGTCAGGCCTACTTGACTTAGGATAAACAATTTCCAATGGAGCAAGAGCTGTATCTTTCAAAGACACTATAATGGGAAAAGCTTAACAGTTCATTTGAAAATAAAATCTTATAGTGATTTTGAGCTAATGAAGGTTCGAATGGATAGAAAATGCCACACCTTTCCACTAATCAAGCTGGAGCTACTCTCGATGTATAATGAATGATGTAGCACATAGTTTATTTACTGCAGAATTTATGACATTGAATCACAAATAAATCCTGACTATCCAAAAATTGCCTATGATGTAACACAGGAACAAGCAGGGGTTCTGTGTTGCTCAACAGATGTCAAGAGTTAAACAACACTAAGGGCTTGGCTTATATACTATTTTGTGCTTTATTGCTATCCTGAACTCCAGATCCTATTCTTTTGAAATTAACATTAGCTAAAGGTTCTTAGAAAACATGGAAAAGATGTCATATACAATAATCATTAGGTCTTACTACAAAAGCTTATATGCCACAAAGTTGGAAAATGTAGAAGAAATTGGCTTGTTTTTAGATAAGTACCATTTACCAAAATTAAATCAAGACCATGTGAAAAATTTAAAAAATTTAAATAGACCTATAAGTCGTGAGGAAATAGAAGAGGTCATAAAAAACCTCCCAACCAAAAAAATCCCAGGACATGATGGTTTTAATGCAGAATTGACCAATAAGAAGTTAGAGCTATTGGGCCAAGCAGTATTTTAAATAACATAGTTTCTGTGTGATTATTTTGGTTCTGGTGGCCAGCATGAATAAGTGGCCTCCTTGCTGCACAGCTGTAGGACCCCATTGGCTGCAGAATGGTATAGGCCCTATTCAGGCTGCCTTAGTCCCTGCAAATTCGTATGGGCAACAGTCATGTTGTGTTTGACAGACACTGTTGCTTTAGTGTTCTGCATCCCCTCTGACTCCTACATGCTTTTGTCTTCTCTTCTGCAGAATTCTCTGAGTACTGAGGAGATATCCCATTTAGGGCTGAGGGCTCTAAGTTCTCTCATTTGTATAGGCTGTGGGTATCTCTATTTGTTCCTGTTGTTGCCGGATGATAGCTGAGCAAGGCACTGATCTATGAGTATAGTAGAATATCATTAATAGTCATTTTATTGCAATCTTCCTTAGGATAAAAATAGTATTTCATTTCCCCCTGGGTTATCTAGTCTCAGGTTCTTGGCCACTTAAACAGTATCAGGTAAGATTTCCATCTCATGGAATAGGCCTTAAATCAAATCAAATCTTGGTTAGTTAGTTCCACAAGCTTTATGCTACTATTATACCAGTGAATCTTGCAGGCAAATCGTAGCTGGGTTGATGTTTATCTTCTGGTAGTGAGCATAATACTTTCTAGTACCAAGAAAAATAGTCCACAGGAGTAGAGGCTCAAGGTAGGCACCAGTTCACCTTTTCGATGCCCAGTGAATTGTATAGGTGATGTCTTCAGCAATATGACCTTACTATCAGTTTGTGGCAATAGCCAGGAATTTTTACAGATTCCCATGGGATTCCTTTGGCAACAACTCAATTAGATGTAATCTATCATTAGTATTAGAAGTTTGATTCAGTGTTGAAGGATGTTTAGTTGGACTGTCTCTCCCAACTAAATTGTTATTTGCCAATTTCTTTTAGGTTGACTTCATACATGAATATATTTTAAGAAGTGTCTATTATATTGGATTTCCATGGGCCCCTGAGAAAAGCCCATAGTTTTAGCTATCCCTACCTTATTTCCTCCCTTACCCATCTCTTTGCTTCCTCTCCCCCATTTGATCCTCCCTTTTCAGTCCCTTCCATCCATTCATAACTATCCATGGTTTTTCTCCATCCTAAGGAGATCAATACCTCCTCTATACTTTCTTATTCTATACCTGCTCTTTGTGGCTATATGCATTGGAGATTACTAAATGCTTTTAACCAATGACAAGGAGGAAAAGACCATTGTCAAGTTGTTGCCTTGAAATTGCCACAAACTCAAATTGAGAAGACATGAATTAGCTAGCCAGGCTCTCCTTATTCTCCATAATCACCTTGTACAAAGTATGGCATCTCCATGATATCTTTTTCTAATGTGAAAATAGAGGAGTAGCAACACTGAGAAAAGATACAACTAGAAAATGTTTCTGTCTAATAATGATGCTTATAAAAATGAAGAACATGTTGAACAATACAATAGAAGTCTTCTGTAGGGAACAGAAGATTTAAGTCAAATCTGCCAATCAAACCAATTGTGATCCCACTCTGTCACAACAGGAGTAGAAAGGCAATAAGACTTACTTAAAAAAAATCTTAGCAGACAACAGTATTCCATGAGTTCTTCAAGCAGTCACACAGCAAAGAATCCATGTTGATTGTTACATTTTGGTGATTTTTATTATTAGCTCTTACGTTATCATCAGATAATACATGGCTAATTGTATAGGAGTATACAGTGAACATAACTTGGTTTCATGACAATTCATTACTCATGTGATTAATAACCTTTTGCTAGTCTCATCTCACATTATGAACTCCTATGTTGCTCTATTGATGGGATACACTTCCAAATTCTCCTCCTATCCTGCAATTTTATCTTGTCGAACTGTTCCTGTAGCTACTGTATAAATTTGGCACAGTGATTGTCATGGATAACCCATTGGTTTAACTGGAATAAACACTTGACACAGGAAATAATGCTATAAAAATGCTTTCTGAGAGATGCTGCATTGATGAAGACTGCATTAACATTAATGTGAAATTTGGAAAAGTGCTTTGTCTATAATATTTTAATATGTAATCTTCATGCTTTTCAGGAATTCAGAAACTGAAAGTAATTGAATGATATAGAAAGACTAAGAAATTCTTCCTAGTGACTCTAAAATGACTTTACAGAATCATGGGTTCATTTATCTTTATCAAATTATCCTTGTTAGTTATACAATACAGAGTCCCTAATAAACTGAAATTAACCACCTGCTCTTCTGGCAATTCCAACAATATTGAAAACAATTTGTCAACAAAATAATAAACCATAAAAAATTCATAATCAGGATACTGGGAAGATGGTTGAGTAGGTAAAACACATGCCAAGCATGAGGACCTGATTCAAATCCCCAGGCTTCACATAAATCAGGGAATGGAAACAGGGAATCTTTAATCCCAGCCCTCCTATGGGGAGATGTGTGGCAAGACACAAGTACTCACAGAAGCTCTTGGGCCAGATAACCTAAAATAAGCAACTGTGAACAAAAGATACTGTCCTAAACAAAAAGACAAGAACAGTCATCTGAACTTGTCCCCGGATGTATCCATGAATTGTATGTGTACCAACACTCACACTCATTAATGTCAACACAAAACTTCACGTTGTACACATCCACATCCACTCACCTTCTCCTCCCACACAGATAATACCAAGACTAACTAGACCCAGAAAGATGAGCGTGGTATGTACTCACTCATAAGTGGATAATAGCTGTAAAGCAAAGGATAATAAGTCTGCAGTCCATGACCTCAGAGAAACTAAATAACAAAAAGAACCCTAAGAGAAACATATATAGATCACCCTGGGAAGGGGAAATAGATGAGATCTCCTGAGAAAATTGGGAGCATGTGGGTGAGGGCATAAGGGAGGGTGGAAGGGATGAGGAAGTGAGAAAGGAAGGGAGGAGGAGTACTTGGGGGGATGAGATGGTCTGGATGGGGGAAGAACAGAGAGGGGAAGCAAGGAAAGAGATATCCTGACTGAAGTAGCCATTATGGGGCTAGCAAGAAACCTGGTACCAGGGAAATTCCCAAAAATCCACAAAGATGACCCTAGCTCAGACTCTAAGTGATAGTAGACAGGGTGCCTAAACTGGCCTTTCCCCGTCATCAGATTGATGACTACCTTAATTGTTATCATAGAATCTTCATTAGCAATGAGTGGAAGCAGATGAAGAGATCCACAGTTAAGCACTTGGCAGAACTTCTAGAGACCAGTCAAAGAGATAGAGGAGTAAATGGGGTCAAGACCATGATGTGGCTACCTACAGAAATGGCTGACTGAGATAGAGGGAGCTCACTGACTCTGGACTGCCAGCAAGGGAGCCTGCATAGGACCAAACTTGGCCCTCTGAATGTGGGTGACAGATGTGTGGCTGAGGCAGTTTCTTCATCCACTGACAATGGAACCAGGATTTATCCCTAGTGTTTGAACTAGCTTTTTGGAACTCATTCTTTTTGAAGGGATACCTTGCTCGGCCTAAATATAGGGAAGAAGGCCTTGGTCCTGCCTCAAAATTATGTCTCAGACTTTGTTGACTCACCATGGGAAGTCTTACCCTCTCTGAGAAGTGAATAGGGGTGGGATGGGGAAAGTGGGAGGAGCAGGAAGAGGGGAGAAAGTGGGAACTGGTATAGGTATGTAAAATGAGAGATCTTTTTTAATAATTAATTAATTTTTTTTAAATTTCCATAGAGTCTTGCAAAAGAGGAAGGAGAAAAATGGTGTCCTTGTTTCATTGCTGAGGTTTCCCTCCCATTTATCTGGAGATCTGATAAGATATTGTTCATTTTGGAAACTTCTCTATCAAAAGCATCATTTCACCTCCCAAGTTAACCTGAAATCCAAAGAAAAACATGTCAGTGATTTTTAAAAGGATAGCAGTCTGTACATCACTTTGAAAATGCTTGCTATGATGTCTGATTTCCCAATGAGACCTAACTGCTATCTGCTAAGAAAGACATGCCAAGGTGAGATCACCTGCAGGTAGGGTACAGATACTCTGATATTATGCAGTTTGGAAATGTTCTGATACTTGGGGGAAAGAATTTTCTTTTAAAGTGACTCATATGGGGGCAGAGGGATCCAGAGTTTAATTTAAACCTTCAGAAATTATATAAAAGATATTTGAGTGGGAACCATTCCAAGCAGATAAGAAATAATCAAGGATCGGAAGGAATCCCATCTGTCTACAACCTAACCCATTTCATTCTGAATATGTCCCGTAGGGATGAAGGAATGCTTTAAATGAAGTAGTTGGGTTTGCCTTTTAATCCCTACTATTCCTCATGTATAACAGTAAATATGCCACAATAACTGAAAACAATATCATCCTGCAAGCAATATGTGGAGAAAATGTTTCCTAAATTAATATAGATAATATGTATAAAGCTACATTTTTAATAAGCAAGGAGGCAAGTTCACTACATAAATTATGTTTAGATACAAACGAAACGCTATGGTTTTCCATATAAACCATTTTCAGTAGAAACTGTTTCTTCAAATAAAAGGTCTCCTATCCCAAGAAGTGACACATTAAAATGATTCATGAAAAACACTACTGGATCCACACAGCTACTCATCCACATGCACCCAAATGGGGAGGAAAGAGAAAAGCTTTCTCTTCAGAATTACCATCATCAAAGACAAAGAAGCTAAGTACAAGAGAGGATATAGGCAGGGATAATGGATCCCTAGGGATCTTTTACCAGTGGCCTATTCCCACAGCCACACCCCACTTCCTGAAGATTCCATAACCTCATGAAATTGCACTACCAGCTTGGGAGTAATTTAATGGATGAGCTTCTAGTGACATTTTTGACTCAATCAATAGTGGTCGCTCAAATATGGACACAGTTCTAATACATAAATGCCTGCGAGAAATTAAAATGGTTACAGATTTTTATCCATTATCAAGATGAAGGATCATCTCTGTCCGGCCGTGCAAGTTTACAGAAATTCAACCATAGCATCTTTTCTATGTGCTCATCCTTCCTCTGTCAGGAGATGGCACAGTTGGGACTTCAGAATTAAACACAACCAGAACCCAGATCACATAATAAAATATATTAATGCTGTCAGGCTCCAATTTGTAAGCTCTGAAGTATTTGATGAAAGAAACTTGATTGGGGGAGGGGGAAGAAACTGCACTAAATTTTCTAAGTCCCAGAGAAATAATACAACCTTTTCTACTTCGAGTCCTCATCCATTTTCCCTAAGAATTACGGTTTTCTCCAGCCTTTTATGTAGTCTTTATAATGTCCTCTTCTCTTTTAAGAGCCAAAGTACTAAATACAATAGGTACCACGGTGATTAGAAAGTTCCCTAAAATTAACATGCTTGGGGATATCATTACTGGATTTTTTGTGAATTCATTTTTGCTTTTTAAATTAAACATTTTTATTCTGAGATTGCCATAGACTCCCACAGTTATAAAAAGAATAGGGGAAGACTGCGGATACTCTTTACTTAGTTGCTATAGGGAAGCTATCTCTCTGTGCCGTCGTACAATGTCACAGTCAAGATTTTGATATTGATGTTGTCAAGAGAGACCCTTCATCACCAAGGCACCCACAGCTGTACTTCTGCGATACATTTTCTTATTTCCTCTCAAGACCTGGCAACTCCTGACATGCTGTGCTTTTCTAGACATTCCAGTTCCTGGATACTATATACGTAGTATGATGTGTTATATAACTATTCAGAACTGTTTTTCACTTGGCCTAATGCTCTTGAGATCACCTGAGCTATCATATATTTTTATGATTTGCTCGTTTTTGCTACTGAGTAGTTCTTTTATGCAACGTGGTATGAGTGCATCGATGCTTAGCATGTAGTGGACTTCTGGAGTATTTTCATTTTGTAGGTGTGATAAATGAAGTTCCTGTAAATTTTTGTAGCGAAAAATTTCAGGTGAACACAGTTGTCATTTCTCTACAGTGGAGTCAGAAATAAACAGCTCGGTGGTGTGGGAAGTCCTTCTGTCTATGTGCTGCTTTTATTGGTTAATGAATAAAGAACTGCCTTGAGCCTATGGCAAGGGCAGAACAGAACTAGGTGGAAAAAGCTAGGTGAAATGCTGCGAGAAAGACGGCAGAGTCAGAGAGACACCATGGAGCCGCCAGAGACAGATGATGGGAATTTTACCCAGTAAGCCACTGCCATGTGGCAATACACAGATCAATGGGGATGGGTTAAATTAATTTAAGAGTTAGCCAATAAGAACCTAGAGCTAATAGACCAAGCAGTGTTTTAATTAATACAGTTTCTTTGTGGTTATTTTGGTTCTGGGTGGCCAGGATGAAAAAGTGGCCTCCTCCTACAGCTCAGCACTGTTTTATATTACCACACATTTGTATTATGGGAAATAAGAGTAAACAAATTGTTACAAGCTGAAAACGTCAGTCTCCTTTTAAAAAGCTACCTTTTCTGACATGGTTCTGCCACAGCCGAAGTTCAGATACTGTGATGGGAAGAGGTGTCATGGAAGAAGAATTGTCTGGCCACCAGACGAGTTTCATACAAGTGGTTGCCTGGAATAGCTCAAGCTGTCTTTATTTGTACCTCAAACAAGCGTGTTCTCCTTGCCCTCCTGCATTAGCTTCTGACAATAACAAATATGTCAAATGTGTTTTTCCCCAACTTTTACATCAAAACAACTTTTAAATCAAAGGCAATGTTCAGCATTTTCTTAGCTTGACTAAATATCGAGGCAGGCATATCCTCTTCTTCCAAAGCTACAAGGCAGTAAACATAGGCACACATTCTCAAGAACAATGTTGTTCAAAACTTAAGGAAATTTACTTACAGAAATGGTGGTTACTTGTCATAAGCTGCAAGCATTTGGTTAGCTTTTATTTCCTCAACTGTTCCCTTGTCCTATAAAAGGGTCCTTCATACCTAAGCCCCTCTGCAAGAAAACTGAGAAGAATTGGTTCCCAAAAAATTTAGGAGAAAATGGGATTTCCAGGAATGATTACTTCTGTCCCATGTGTGACTGACAAAATGAAATTAAAAACCATCGACAGAATTATCAGTATTATGGGAGAGAAGAGCAAATGCAGCCTGGGTGCTCTCAGCAGCATTCTGACTGTTCTAAAGTCTATTGGTTTTTGCCAAGCAAGAGATCATCTCCACAGGGCTTGGCTCATGGCAAGCATTCATTCATACACTGATCCAAAACTAGTCCACACAGCTTCCAGCAATTTTCCAACATATCAACTTTTCAGCAAAGTTAAAAATTACTAAAAAAAATTTATCTCCAAGTTCCTGAATGCAATGATTAAAACATCATTGACAATAACATGTCTAGTTTAGCATAGCTTTGCAAAATGTAATGTACAATATACTTCACATACAGGCTTTTTCTGTTATTTGTATTTTTGAGTGGTCTGGAGGTTGAATACAATCTCCCATTTGTGAGACAATCCTATCATTCCCATAAACAAAGGAAAATTTTTTGAGCAGGAAAAATAGAAAATTGTAAGAACATGAGTTGCTGAGCCCAATGCTCTGAGTTTGCATCCCAGCCTTGCCACTGATTAGCTCTGTTCTTAGGTTCTTAGACAATGTTTGTTTTGTTTTGTTGTTTGTGTTCCAATTGAGTTTGTTTTCTGGTGGTTATTTTTGACTAGACAAACATCCTATCCTTAAGAATGGTTTGTTTCCCCAGTGTAAATATGTAAGAGAAAACTATTTTTTTTTCTTTTGTGAGTTGCTATCAATTGAAATAGCTTCTTGGTTAGGGATGGGGCATGTGTCCATTTATCCTTTCATCTCTAGGACAGTATCTGATGCAGAACTGTGCAGGCTCAAGTTACACATGCCATTTTAGAATACTGTTAGTGAAGTAGGTGCTGGGAATTTTTTTATTTGTCCTCAGGTTATCTCAACTGCATCTACATTCAAAAGGAACACAATTATGACCATCAGAGGCAACACTACATGGAGTTGATGAATTGGAGTAAGAAGGCAAACTAAACATTCAATAAAGTTCAGTTCTCTAGGGTACCCCAGCTGCAAAATAAACTGCAGTCAAGCGCAAAGGTTTTGTTTTACACTCTTACTTTTTACTATAGGGAAGTCTCCTTGCTAACTCAGATTGCATGACTGTCTTAAGGTTTAGGTCATATTTTATTCTGTTTCTGTTGCTGTAATGGAGGAATAAGAAGAAGCTAAGCTAAACTGAAATTTCCCCACAGGCTCAGGGTTTAAACACTTGTCCTGCAGCTGGGGGCATTATGTAAGGAAGTGGAAGAAGCTTTAGGAGGTGACAAAAGTAAGTCAGTAGGGACAAGACTTTAAAGATTATACAAGGCTCTTGGTTCCAGCCACTCTCTCTGCTTCCTACTCTACTGCCATGTGACAGACTCTATCATACATACACCCCTGCTGCAATGAACCAGACCCTCAATCATCCTTTTTGCAATGAGAACTGAAACGCCCTGGAACCATGAGCCAAAGCTATTTGTCTCGCTTTGCTGTCAAGTATTTTGGTCACAGAATAAAAAAAAAAAAAAAAAAAAAAAAAAAAAAAAAAAAAAAAAAAAAACAGGTAACAGTAGGCTAACTTTATTTTTAAAACAGGTTTATTTCATCTTACATCTATGGAATTCCACACAGATGATGACTTCCTATACGACAAAGTCTCTGTGTAACAGAGACAGGTAGAATATGAGCATGCCACAGCCTACTCCCTCTCTTGTAAGTCTATTGTATAGTCATGGAGGCTCCAGGAACTTATGTAATTCTGATCTCCTTCTAAGAGCATACCTCTGAATCTCATGGTTAGAATAAATTTTCCATCTTTTCTACTTTATAATAAGGGTTAAATTTCAACATACAATGTTGCTATATACATTCAAACCTCACCCAAACCCTAGCAAACAAGGAATTATTTTTTATAAAATAAAATGCTATACAGTTTTTTAATATAACACATTGGAAAATTCCTCCCTCTGTTTCCTCCTTCACTTGTACCTATTATGTACTTATTCATTTTGACTGGTGCAAATTGGGTAAAACAGATAAACAAGAAACAAAACCTCTTGTGCACTAAAATGTAGGAACTGGAAACATGCATTTAAGAAAGATAGTTTTAATATGAGTTTCTCGGTGATTTCTTACAGGTTATTAATGTGCTTGCGTATCAATGAAGAAAATACCAAGTTATAATTCTATAGTATCCATTCTATATAGGGAATAAATATCGGAAGATTTAAGTAAATTTTTAATACATTATTCCCTATTACTTGTATGTCCTTTGTCAGTAAAATTCTTAACTTGAATGTCTTTTGAGATCAGAAGTGAGAGGTTGCTGACCCTAGTACCCAATCATAAAAGAGCCAGAAGAAGAGGGAATGTAGAACCTTTTAAATATCAAGCAGTAATGCTCCACTTGAGATAACCTTGGCCTTTGCGTTTCCAAAATACTTTATAATCAAAAATAAATCCTAACGTACTAAGTCTCTAGACAAAAGCCATTTCAATCAGGATTTTGTTTAAATACAAAGTCCTATATCACACACATCATTCACATTAAATGCCAGAAAAGGACTAATAGATTGAGAATACTAAAAATTTTAGTGGTTTAGCATACATCAGAGTACATTTGCTTAAAAATACCATTTTAGAATAAGTGTGTGAAATGGTCTTCATAACAAGGTAGCTCAATGTCTTCCTTACACATAGAAACATCACTGAACTGAATCTTCATGATTTGTCAGACATTTTATTGTTAGGGTACTTTTGAGATCAATGACCTGGTGATAGGCATAGTCTAAGTAGAAGACTGTTCTAGCTGTAGCTAAGCACTAAATTGCTAAAAGATGTTTTCCAACAACCAAACTTGAGGTGTACTCACAATAAAACAATTCTTGAAATATCTGCATTTATTCTACAGCATACATGCAGAGGAGCATAGCAGAAAGCAATTATAGACCTCTATTTACCTTTGATTGAATTAAGACAAGAAGCAGGGGGAAACTACATAGTTTACGTGTAACAAAGTATCGCTCGCGCAGCTGCTATTCTGGTTAAGATAAGGGAGCCACACATCACATACAAATTACTTCTCATCTTGTTGTTCGGAGCCAAAACCAGTATTTAAAAGTAAACATTACTATTAAGATTTTCAACATTTCATATTATTAATGTCAACATTTGGCTTGGTTTCTGAAGAGGAATAAAGAATTAAAATCAAGAAACTGAATCTTCATCCCTAGACAAATAATTTAGAAAGTTAATTCAACTAAACCAATATTAAGTCCTTCGCCCTGGGACAACAGAGTATGTCCGTGCACACTCAAGAGCCTACAGTCTAGTGAGTAAGGAAGGAAATAAGCTAAAAAATAAGAAATGAAATAAAGAAAGAATGTTGGGATTGATAGAGGTATACTTGCTTTTATGTAAGATAGTAGGCATAATACCCTGAAGCTTAGAAGAAAAAAAAAAACTCCCCAATAGTTTGTATCTGTCCAGATATAAATATATAAAATTTACTCATGATCTAAGTCTTAAGAAAACAAAAGTGTTAGTAAAGAACACTTATTTTCTCCCTACTCGGACATCTGTAAGTTTTGTATTTCAATCAATATCATGGGACATCTGTGGACTGCTGAGATGACAATTCTAAATTCACAACTATGATTCTTCCAGCTGATGAAGTGATCCCTGCCAAATCAAATACTTTCTTCAGTCAAAGCTCTAAGCTGTATGAAATAAAACCAAAAAACAAAAATGGAAAAATGGCAAGAAATGTATATACCTGTGGTTTCCACCCTTGGCTTTTCATATGGCTAGAAAGGGAGCTGGTTTTCAGGAAGATGGATGTACCCCACAGTCACATTTGTGCTTGATGATCTTTACTTTCCAGAATGATCTGACATCATCTACATTTCATCAAAATTGGTCTGATCTTTTCAAATAAACATAGTTCAAGTGCTTCTTTTGAATATGTTTCCCATGTAGGCAAAAGCAATTATTTAAAGACTTTGATCAAATAAAAGATGTCACTATTACTTAGGTTAAAATACATATAACAGAAAATCAAAAGAACAGAAGTAAAAGAGAAAGTGATTTCTCTCTCATATAGAAGCAAGATAATCCAGCCCTGATATAAATAGAACTGAAGTGGTTATCAGGGACCCAGATTCACAGTTAAGTTCCTCTTCTAGGCTCCCACTCTTGTTCTTCTGACCCATTAGGACATCCCATCTACAGCTAACTGAAGAATGCTGGAAACAGAAGGGGTAGCCCTCTACAGGGAAGAGCACATCAGTTGTTTATCCAGTACCAAATTTTCAGTCCTGAAATCTTGCATACAGATAATTTGCTATGGACTAACCAGGTTATATTAAGTAACATATGTGTACATATTCATGCAGATGTTCATACAATGACATTGAAAAGAGGGGTCAGGAATTTGAAGGAGAAGGAGTTAGGAGAAAGATTGGGGGAAAGAAAGGGGAGAGGGAGTAATGCAATTACATTATAATCTCAATTTAAAAAAATCTTTAAAAGTACAATATGTTGTATAAATTAAAAGAACGAGAAGAAAGATCAAATAAAAAAAATAACAACTTTTATTTGAGCTTCATCTTCACCAAGGAGGATGGGTAACTTTGTATGGTCTTAAGACGATTTTACAGAGTGCCTTGACTTTGTATTGGGTCACATCCTACAATATTCCTGATTGCAAAAGTTGACCACAAACCCTTTAAATGTAGAAATATAGGTTAGTCATAAAAACAGAGTTTAAGGAGGAGAAAGGGGCTTACATTCTGATAATTACATGGTCTAACATGGTGAGATGTGTTTGTGACGCAGTTCCCAATATTAAAAACTTAACTATTAAACATAACTTCAAAGAAGCATTCATTTACTAAAAAACATTATAAGTAGTAAGCTTTCATTAGCTGCTATACATTCCTATCTCAACTCTGAAGAAATTCTCTGCAAGGGAATGTGAATGTCCTCTTGTTAAGACCCAAGAGAATGTCCAGTTAGCATTACCACCGACTTCATTATAGCTCTCCCTGTAAACAGTGTGTCCTCTGTAAGGACACGGGGGACTTTCTGTCTAATTAAGATGATGCCCTATGTTGGGCAGATCCTGACATTAATGGACCTCATCACCATGACAATTCCCAATGCAGCTCATTTTATACCCACATTTTCAGTCATGCATTTTATTGCTGGATATTGTTTATGAGACTCAAACAGGTTAATAAGGAAAACATAAGATTATTTGGGATTTACTGTTTTGCCAAAGGAAGAAAATCTGTAACTATTAGGGAAATATGGTCAAAAGTAATACCGGAGACAAATGAAAGACAGGCTGCTATAAGTAGGTATGTGATTGTTAGGATTATAGTTAATAGGCAGGGTGGGGAATCGGACAGTGCGATGATTTCAGAAAACCATGCAAACTGGTTTTTTAGTACTTAATGAGGAAGCTGGTTATAGCCTCAGTGTCCTACCATGCTGCTTTCAGTGATTCTAATTGATCGGTCAGGTTATTTAATGAGGCACTGTATGCTAGTAATTCTAAGCAAAGACCTCTATCCTTATTCTGTGATAACCTACATTGATTGCAGAGTACTCATTGGCAATTAACATGTGTTTCATGTTCTTTTCTGTATTTAATTTTATATCTGTGATGTTGGGATACTGTTCTAGCTTTGAAAAACTGATGTTGATAATATCCCAACTAGAAAGTGTAGAAACTTTTACAAACTCACAACTTCATGGCATGAGCACTGCTCTAAATTTGTTTTAAATTAAAAAAAAAAAAAAACACTTTTAGGAAAGATATACTTAACAGATATACACACTAGTAATTAAGAAAACTCTGGTACATATTGAAGAAAATTTGGCATAAACTCTTTCCACACACAAATATTATAAAAACACAAATGATATATTTCTGAAGCAAAGAAAAAAATAACAGATTTGATTCTAGGTATTGGAAAAAATTGGCAGTTTGTTTAGTGAAAATATAATATTTCACAAAAATTTCCTAGTGGAAATTTTTTCCTAATTTCCTAATGGTATAAAAACTGATCTATCCTTCTTGAATATACTCACTTTTAATTCCTTTGGGGTTTTAGTAAAATCAAATTTATTCAGAAAGGTGGCTCTGTATCAGTGAATCGGTCACATCACCACACTCAATTTTAGTTCCATAGGGTTTTTTTTTTTGATGTAGAAATGACATATATGCTATGCTCAGAATAGGTTTTCTGTTATTAATATATTTGTTTAAACTACAAGTTTTACAAAAAATGTTAAAAAAATTTTGTTCTTGACATTAAGATGATAAAAAGCATACCTAAGCAAGAGAATTGCTATAAACTTTACTTAGAATCAATAAAAACATGAGATTTTCTTCAAGTGAACAGTTTAAATACTGATGCATGTATTCAAATTTAAGGGATAATTTTCTAGCAATTAGTGGTGCTTAAGTATAATATTGTGTATAATTTAGCAATGAAAAATAAACCTAATCCTTTTGTTTCACATGTAATTTCTCCAAAATTATATAAATGTAAGTATAAGTTCAACTGAAATGTATTTTAATACAGCTAGTATTTAAAATATTTAATGATTACTCCTACAATTTTGAAGTCACTTGTTTCCATGGTTGCTCTACGTCATATACTCACATTTCCAGATTTGGAGCTAGGACCCTCAGATGAGAGAAGACCTGTGATGCTTTCTGGGTCTGGGTTGCTTCCTTCAACGCAATATTTTCTAGCTGCATCTATTTAACCACAAGTTTTGTGTCTCTTTATAGATGTTACAAAACTCCATTGTGTGTGTGTGTGTACCATGTTTTCATTATCCATTCGTCATCTGAAGGACGTCGAGGCTGGTTCTGTTTCCTCGGGATTGTAAAGAGAGCAGTGATGAGCATGGATGAGCGAACACCTGTGGACGAGGATATTCAGCCTTTTAGGTGTATGCTGAGGACTGGCATAACAGAGGCACATGGAGAATGTACTTTTAGCTTTATGAGAATTCTCCATACTGGTTTCCAGAGTTGTCATACCAGGTTGCAGTTTCAGAGGCAGTGGCTGAAGCTTTCCCGCCCCCATATTCTCTCTAGAACTTGTTGTCAGTTCTTTCATTTATCTTAGCCAATCTGATTACTAAGATTAATAATCAGAGTTGTTTATATTTACATTTTCCAATTACTAGGACTGAGGAAAAAAACTGAGGTGTTTTTTAGCTATTTTTATTTCTTCTGAGGACTTTTTTTTTTTTTCCAGATCTATAGCTCACTTGTTAATTGGGTCATTTGTTCCTTGACTCTGTTTTTTGCTTTTGCTTTTGTTTTTTATATTTCTAGAACATATAAACTATTTAATAATCACTTCTTCATTTCTTGACTCACTACTCTCACTTATTCTGAATTTTATGGATTTGCTTAGGAAAAGACATAATACAGCCATGTTTCTCTATAACTGATGACTGCAGTGCTTCGAAATACATGATCTTGCTTCTGTAATTTTCAAAATTAGTCTTGCAAATGCAGACTACAAAAGCACCTCGTGACGCAGCACAAACAGGTAAACCGCAAGTTTGGAGGCCGCACAGTGTAGGGCATTGCAGAGCTTTCGTGAGTCTTTATTTAGGGATCACTGGAGTTTCTTCTTGCTCTAGTGAGATGTGGCAGGGCAGCGTGGAAGGTATCAGTGCTTTAGATGCGCGATGCTGCTCGGTAGTTTCTCGTCAGCTCACCTCTGGGACACTGATGTCTTTCTTATTCTGCCTAGTTCTTATATCAAACTTATATCCACGTCAAACTGGCTCGCCTCTCATATTCTGGGTTACCTTGGGAAAAGGTCTGGAAAGATTTCCATTTCTGTGGCTGGTTGGCAATTTGTTCTTAGAAATACCTTGAGTGTTGGGGGTCTCTGAGATTCAGTCGGGAGGAAAGCTGACCAAATTGCATTTGCAGTGGAAGCCGGTCCATCAGGAATGCTTTAATCAATGATCTCAGTGGAAGCAACAGGAGCTGGCAGGAAACAAGCAGCAAATTTAAGCCGCTCCTGTGGAATGGGCGTGTCCTTGAAAGCAAGTGCAGGCGGGAATTCCTGGGTCCCAGCTCAACAGAGAATTGTTAGCAAGTTCTAGGGAAACCTGAGAGTGTTGAACTCATAAAAAAAAAAAAAAAAATTAAAGTTTGTGATATATTGGCAGTGTGGGGAAGGTAAAAAGCACAACAAAGCTCGGAATGGGGGGTTGTTGGCTTTGGAGTAGTTAAAAGATGTCAAAGTGGGAAACTCCAGGAGGTACTTAGAAATAAATCTGGGGTTCCAGAGAAAAGTCTGTAAAGCCGCTCCAGGCTTCTTCCTTACTCGCTCCTTCTATTACTTCCTCCAGGGAAGGCTGGCAGGATAGAATCGGTTTCTCTCTGTTGAATGTTCTTCAAAGGCTATATTTGCTGTTAGGTTCTTGAGAAATAAGTTTCTATGAATTATCATGTTATTAAAAAAGGAATGTCATTATTTCATTTTCTTAATATCTTAAAATGATACCATTTAACCATAATTTATTTTCCAATATTCGCACCTGCATTGTTTTAGGATTTTGCACATTATTACGACTTTACCTCTGAAAGAAGAAAACATTTTGGAAGACTTTGGCAAGCATCTTTCTTTTTCTTTTCATTTTTCTTTCTTTCTTCTTCTTTTTTTTTTTTTTTTTTTTTTTGACAGGAGACAGGGTTTCTCTGTATAACAAATCTGGCTGTCCTAAAATTCACTTTGTAAGAGAGGCTGGCCTTGAACTCACAGAGTTCCACCTGTCTTTGCCTCCCAATTACTGAGGTTAAAGGTGTGTGCCACCATCACCTGGCATGTTTCTTATCTTTAAACAGCTCTGTCACCTGGTCAGCATAAAGATAATACGGGTCATAAGAGATTCGACGTTATGATAAATCAAAGTACAGAGCTATTTCTGAGTATTAATTCTTAAAAACATCAGCAATCGATGCATTGCTATTAAAATGTCGTGATATTTCTGCATGTTTGACTGTTAGTGGTAGTGATTGTTTGGTATTTCCTTTTGACATAGGCTCTCCATTAACAGTCCTGGCTAAACTCTAACTCACTATATAGACTAAGCTAGCCTAAAATTTGTTGTTGTCTTCCTATCTCTGTTTCCCTAGTACTGAGACTGTAGGTTATTCCTCCATGCCTGCCTGTTCCCAATTGGTGTTCCTTTATGTACAAAGTGTCGAGAGAAAATGAATGTTTAAACATGAACCAAAGCACCTGTAAATTTGGTATTTTGTCTTAAAAGTGTAAGAACATAAATGATTTGTTGAGGATTTGGGGATACTGGATGGGTTCATCTGTTTCTCAAGTGACTACTAACTTAGTTGCCAAAAAGTTTTGAGTCCTGGATGATAATCTGTGATGTATGTTTCTGAGGCCCCTGACAAGAACTACAAACAGCTTGGTTCTGACTTCTGATTTTCTGTGTTGGATTTTATCCCTCACCTGAGCTGACAAGTTTCCCCTAGCCTTCCGTGGTGAACAGCTGGTGTTCTATGAATGTAGTAGATGTGGAATGAAAATACAGAACTAATGATGAGCACCCAAGGGCAAAATTCGAAAGTCGCTGCAGTTCATTTTTAGAAGCCACCTCTCGTCTTGTTAGCACACTTTTCTAAACTTCATTTATTCTGCCCTAGATTGGGGTACCCCTCATTCTTCCATAGCTGACTCACAGCTGATGCATACATACCCCTGAAGTACTCTATTCTCACCGACATCTGAGCTCCTCTGTTTCATGTATCAGCACTTCCTATCCGGCTGTCATTCAGAAAGAAATTCGTAGAAATTGTCTTACTAAAAATATGCATATGACTAATAAAGCATTGGTCTTCCAATGTGTGTTGTAAATTGCTCTGGGATAAAGAAAATTTAAATCCAAAAATAAATTACTAATGATGAAATTTAATGCAGACCATTGTATTTGGGCCAGAAAGCATTTTTTATATATTAGGTTACATAACTCACAGCTTGAGGATGGATGTCTAAGAGGTATTTACATTATTTCTTTTCCATTCATTTTCTTATTAATTGAGCTGGTAGTTTATTATGTCATTGCCTGACACTGACAACTAAGCACATATATACATATATACACATATACTTAACCCTTTGCAATATAATACAATAATATATATATATGTTATAACATAAATGTAAAATAAAAAAAGAAACAACCTGGAAAACAAAACACCTTCCTTTGTGTGTAAAATTCACAATCTAGAGAGAAATCAGGCCCCAAATCAGCTACTGCAGCATGTCATGCTTGCTATGAGCTAGAAGCTGAAGGGAGCACTGGTATAGTGGTATTTCCATTATCTGGGTAACTCAGAGGCTGAAGAAAAATCTCAAGGTGAGACATGCAAAGGAGTCAGTCACTCCCTGAGTGGACACTGGACAGGATGCCCCAAATTCCCTTTCAGGTACCAAGGACTCCATTTTACTGTGTCCTCAGTCAGAAACGTCCAGATGAAAACTGTAGAAGAAGCAACAACTGCTTTTGGAAGCCTGCATTTAGGAGGCAACTTATTGAATTTAGAGGTCACCTCAGTTTCGAAGTCCCCCAGAGATATTTGAGGATCTTTTGTAAGGTTGCATTAAACGTAATTTCTCCATTTTTCCAACACAGATTTTATCTACTTCCTCCCTTCTGCAGGTCTTGACCGAGAGAACACTACCTAGCCAACAGTATTAAGGGTTCAATGTGCTAGAACATTCTGATACATTCTTTTTAATTATTTTTCAGTTTTCACAATAAAACAGGGGAGAGAGTCCCTGGCAATGCTCTGTTGATTCTGGGTATAGAGTATGTTCACATCTAGTACATAACTGTAACTCAAATAACAGGAAACAAAGATGCAAACTTGGAGAAGAAACTATAATAATAAGGTCCGTAGTAAAAACAGCTCTGCCATTTGGTCCATAAAACCTAGAAGATTACATGGTATCCAAGGATAGATATAGGAATTGAGCATATAAATTTGACTGCAAGTCCCAATTGGAGAATCAGAGCACACAGTCTTAAGGTTAAGCAACAAGCTGTCTTTAAATGTAGAACTATAGACCCCTCTCAACATTTGTTGTGATTTTTGAAATCTCCATACCTAGATATTATATCATACATTATGATGACTTCTTGCCTATGTCTCTGATCTTTGGGGACTCCTGATTAACAAACTTCCTTTCTTTTGTGAATTTCAGTTTCACTTACTCATTGTTTCTTTCATGTCCTACACACATGAATTTTCAGGTCACAGTATTCTTCCATGGGGTCTCACCTAACAGAATTAAACATGGCATAGATCAGACGACTGTAAAGAAGTATCCACCAAAAGGAACAAAAGGGACACTTAGCAACAGGTCAGACTCTTCTGCATCAGACCAGCTACTAGAAAAGCAGATACTCCTATAAAAGGCACATTATAAACACCCACAGAAAGTTCCTACAAAAGAATGTCTTGAGTCTTCTCAGAGAAGAAAGACGTGACCATCAGTCCTCTCAGCTTTACACGTTCTGTCTTGAAGTGCCCTCTAGACAATCTTACCGTGAGTACCTAGAAAGCCACTCCACATTGACAGAGACTCTTGAGGACAGGCCATATTCTCTTTCATTCTCATCACCGTTCCTACTCCCTCTTTGAAAATTTCTGGCAGAACCAGCCTCGTTGCACAAGCCAATAATCCATTACTGGAAAGTAGAGCCAAGATAATCAAGAGTTAAATACTATTCTCAGCTACATTACAATTAGAGCACAACCTGGACTGTATGAGTTCTGTCTCAGAAAAAGAAGAACGAAACAAAAAAAAAATGCTGAGAATCTGCATGAGTTTGTACAATAAACATTCTGATTTGGGGCAGGCAGAATGACTAAGTGGGCAATGCTGCTTGCCACCCATCCCAAAGTCCCGAGTTCAATCCTCAGGACCCACACAGTGGAAAGAGAGAACTGATTCTAGCAAGCTGTTCTCTAAACCGCACACACATACCATGAATACTTTTGTCTCCACCATATGAAATAAAAAGTCATTAAAAATGTAAAAACATGTTAAAATTTGTTTCTATCTTTTCCCTTTTCAGTGCTACTAGCATTAGAAAGCTGTTCTTGCTTGCTTTCTTTTTTGTGACTTAACATCATAACTAAAAGCAACTCAAGGAGGTAGGGAATTAATTGAGCTTACAAGTTATAGATCATCACCGAAGGAATCCAAGGAAGGATCTCAATGCAGGAGATTAAAGCAGAAACCATAGAATGTTGTAATATGGAGTGGCGAACATGTTTTAACTGCTGGTTACCCTTGCTCGCATGGCTACATGTCTCACAAAGCCCAGGAGCACCAGCCTAGGGAAAGCACAGCCCACACTGGGCTAGGCCCTCCTCTGCTGATTAATACTTAAGAGAATGAATACATCATAGACATGTAGGAGGAAGTTCTCAAATGAGGTTCCTTCATCCCAGATGTATCAAATTAGCAACTGAGGTTGTGACAGAAAAAGAAAAGCAAGTTGTAGAGAGACAAAAGCCCTTTCCTATATTGTATATATTGTAGAAAGAGAATCAGATTATTTCTGATGTATTCAGAGGATGCTCTCAAAGATCTGTAGATGAAAGCTACCAACTCAAGCATGAGGTCACCTTGTTTTTCCTCCATAGTGGAGAGCTCATCTTTGGTCCGCTCTAGCAGAGAATAGCCTTCATTTCTATAGATAATCCCTTGTCTACTTAGCAAAAGTTCTTCAGAGACATTACCAGGTCTGATAGAGACAATGCTGAATGAGGGCTGGATGGCATTTTTGCCTCTTTGTTCTTTTTAGTTTCTAGTCTCTTTGTGTTAAAAAATAAATGTAGATTACATACTAAAATGAAAGATAGACACATGAAAAGTGCTATTTTTTCTTTTCTTTTTATTTTTGAGATTGTTACTAATTATGTTTCTCCCTTCCCCAAAGGCCTTCCATATATCCCTATTCACTCTCTTTCAGATTTGTGTCCTCTTTTTTCATTAATTATTATTGAATGCATATATGTACTTTATACATACATGTATATTCCAAAACATAACTTTTTGGGGCCATTAAATGTTATTTATATGTATGTTTTCAGGGCTGACTGTTTGGCACTGAACATCTCATTGGTGTGCTCTTCTCTGGGGAGGGCCACCTCTCCTGCGTCCAGTACTACTCAGTTGCCTATAATTCTTTGTGTAGGATTGAGACTTCTTGGGCTCTTACCCATCCATTTAACAAGTATTGACAACCAAGAGAAACATTTGGAAATGATATAAAGGAAAGAGTAATAAAATAAACATCATATTGAGTGAAGTAACCCAGATCCAGAAAGACAAATATCATATGTACTCACTCATAAGTGGTTTTAAAACATAAAGCAAAGAAAACCAGCCTACAAATCACAATCCCAGAGAAACTAGCCAACAATGAAAACCTGAGGAGAGACATACATGGATCTAATCTACATGGGAAGTAGAAAAAGACAAGATCTCCTGAGTAAATTGGGAGCATGGGGACCATGGGAGAGGGTTAAAGGAAAGAAGAGAGGAAGGAAGGGGAGCAGAGAAAAATGTATAGCTCAAGAAAATCAATAAAAAATACACCTTACTAATTGGAAGACCTCCTGTTAGGCTCCACCTCTTAAAGATCCCTCTTGTCCCAGTAGTAATACTCTAGAAAATAAGACTTCAAACTGCAAACTTTAGGTGCTCTAGTCATCCAACCCGTTAACAGATACAAAATTTCAGTAACGCAAGTTAACTCCTGGCCTCTTCGTGTCTACAATTGCACTGTTGTACTGGACACTTCACAACTTTTTCACGAGGAAAAATGTTCAAGTTAAGATGTTCTTACCACAACAAAAATAAGAAATAAGTACATCATAGCTAATCAGATATTTCTTAATTGTTAAATACCATCAATCACAAAATGCAGAAAAATTCTAATATTTCCGTCTGTTTACCTGTTTGCTTGTCTGCGTATGCTTTGCTTGCCTCTTCATACATTGTCAAATTTGAAAGCATGATTTTCTATGGAGCAATAGAAAGATTACTCATATTTTCCTTGATACTGATCGATTAAAGTTTATTTTTATTTGAAGCTGAAAAAAAAATATAGTTGGAAGGTTAGTCCCACACAGAATTATTGTATAACATGAGTCCCTTTTGAAAGGCAGTGTGATACTGTTACAAGAAATCGGAGAAAAACAGGATGCCTCCGGTGTAAATAAAAGCAGAAATGAAAGAACACACCTAAATACAGTCAACACTGCGTTTGCTTTCTGAAAACACTCTGAGTTAGTCAAGATAAGCAGTCACCCACAGCTGTTGTTGTCAAGGCCTTTAACCCATTTCTGCTGTGCTTAGAGAAAGGCGCGTGAAGCCGCCGACCCCTCTCATTACCTCGGTTACATCCAATGAGTCAATAGGTGTGTAGAATTGTGGATGTGATTTTGAACACTAGCATTTGGGGATGATTTCGTAAAATTGCTGAAGTGCAGGCTGAAATACCAGGGTAGAGAGGACGAGCAACCCACAACTCACAGCTTTAAAAAAAAAAAAAATCTGAGCAAACAGCTCTGCTCTCAAGAGGAAACTGATTGTCTGCCCTTCAAGACTAATCATCGACTAATAACAAAGGAAATGATTTGCCAATCTGAAGGTGACTGCTTTAGTCTTCGGTGCCTGCAAAATGTCCCTGGAATGAGTGACATCGGCCTCCCACCTGCAGGCTGGCTCTTGAACTCTCCTCTTGGTGTATTAAGCCATTTCTCCCGTTCACAGCGCTTCATCTGCTCCCTCTTTAAATACCTGAGTTCCTCTTTTACTGGAGAGGCTATCACTGCGTAGTTTCATCCAGTTCTCACAGGTTCAATGATGACATGCTCAGATTGCTATCTTTATTTGGGCCTCCCTCCTTAACATAAGAGTCAGACATCCAGTCACCCAGTAACTACATTTAATGCGGTGGTCCCAGCAATCCTAATTTCCACTTGAGTCAACCATTCATAGCACACTGGGTGTCTTTTCCAATGTGTCTCCAAACTGCCATTTTCACACAGGCTATTTCAGCTAGTAACAGTAAGCAGCCCAATTTTATTTTTTTTAATTAATTTATTTATTTATTAAAGATTTCTGTCTCTTCCCCACGGCCGCCTCCCCTTTCCCTCCCCCTCCCCCAATCAAGTCCCCCTCCCTCGTCAGCCCAAAAAGCAATCAGGGTTCACTGCCCTGTGGGAAGTCCAAGGACCACCCACCTCCATCCAGGTCTAGTAAGGTGAGCATCCACGAAACTGCCTAGGCTCCCACGAAACCAATAGGTCCAGTAGAATCAAAAACCCGTTGCCATTGTTCTTGAGGTCTCAGTAGTCCTCCTTGTCCGCTATGTTCAGCTAGACCAGTTTTGACCCAGGCTTTTTCAGACCCAGGCCAATTTTATGTCCACCATTTCTTTCCAGGCTTTCTCGTCTTACTGTATTGCTGTTCTTTTCTCCATCAGTTGCTGCCCACATTTCATTAGAACAGGACATTCAAGTCACTGTACATCCCCTCTGTGCGTGTCTTTTTTCTAGAATTTCCTGACCTGTCCGGCACCAAAACATTCTTTGTGTTTTTTAACCATGTTGAACAAAGTCTGAGGTGCAAGATATGGTAGCTGAGTCCTAGCCCTTTTGCAGCTGGGTGCAGCTGTGAACCAGTGACTGCACCGTCATCCCTCAATCCTTGCTTATCTTGGGCTTCTCTGCTTGTGCACTGAGCATTCCTCCCATGCAGCTTCATACTTTCTCTAAAATTACCATTTGTAACTTTACGATCCTTCATAATCCAAGCATCTTTTGCTTGCTACTATCACTAAGGATATACAGTGTTCCTTTCCCCTGTAGAAATTGTCAGTTATACACACACATACATGTGTATACATATATATATATACATACATACATATATGTATATATGCATATATTTGTGCTTGTATATGTATGCATATATAAAGAAAACAAAGTTGTTTCAACATTGGCATTTATAGTTCGTATATCTGGCATACTACTAACCCATAAAAAGAGACTTGGGTCACAAATTTTAAAATTCGATATCTGTTCTGTATCTATTCTATCTGAGTCTTGCTCTGTAAACTCTTGGGTTACCCAGACATGCCCAGTGCTATATTATCAGCCCTGTCATGTTCACCTCAATATACTTGCTCCCACAACAACTGTCTCATAATATATTCACTCATCCAATTTATAAACTGCATCCCGAATAGTTTTCCGTTTTTGGTGCTTCGTGCCAATGAGAAGTCTTAATTCCTTCATAATTACATTCATTTCCTGAGCACATTTTTTTGGTAAATATGCATTTTGTGGTAAATATGCTTACTGAAACTTCAAAAACTGGGGGAAAATTATGTAAATATTGCTTGAATTATGTGTCTGTGATATAAAGTGGTAAAAGAACTCAATATTTAATGTTCTAAACTATAATCTGAAAGCTGCTTTGAAGTGTCTTTCCTCTGTTAATTATATGCCCAATATTAGTAACTTGTAATCCTAGAGACGAGTCACGTTATTTTCAGTGTTGTGTATGCATTTTTGGCCACAAAATTAGTTTATTTCATAGTTTTATTTTGTCTGACAGTATGCACTTTCATGTGATTCCTATCAATCACGTTTTAGTAATTTGCAATTAAAATCTCTATCAGAAATTATGTGCTATTAAAAATGTTTATTCAAAAGAAGTTGGTGTTGTTGTTATTTGTTAAATTGCAAATATCTTAAGCTAAAATACTTCACTATGTTGAATATTTTGTTGCGTGATAGACTTGAAAGTACATTGCTATTAAACTGTTTATATATACCTCTTAATAATGAAAATATCTAAATACATTTATGTAGAAATAACAAAATCTAGTATAATTAAAGTTTATATATATTATTTCAAATCATAAAATTAATCACAAGAATATTAAAATAATATTTAAATGAAAACCAAAGTCATTCTTACTAAGAATATGGTAAATCAATAATATGAAGATTGCAATCCTAAAATGTATCATTTTATGAAATAATCATTCAAATGTAAATAAATATAAAATATTATTCATAAAATATGAAGCATTTATAAGTAGGACCAATTAATATCTCAAAGTAATTGCTTCATTTTAAATCATCTTACAGTCATGTATGAATACATGAATAAATTTAGTTTTATAATTAACTTTTAATGGAAATAGTAGCTACAGTGGCTTCATATTTCATTTCTTTGTCACTCTGCTTAGGTGGGGTGGGAGGGGGGTAAGGGGAGATGGGGAGAGAAAAGTGAGAAGGGGAGGATGGGGGGAACTTGGAGAAACGGAATGATTGGGATAAAGGAAGGTTAGATAGGGGAGCAGGGAAGCACATATCTTAATTAAGGGAGCCATCTTAGGGTTGGCAAGAGACTTGGACCTAGAGGGGCTCCCAGGTGCCCAGGGCGATGCCCCCAGTTAGTTCCTGGGGCAGCTGAGGACAGAGAACCTGAAATGACCCTATCCTATAGCCATACTGATGAATATCTTGCATATCACCACAGAACCTTCATCTGGCGATGGATGGAGATAGAGACAGAGACCCACACTGGAGCACCGGACTGAGCTCCCAATGTCCCAATGAGGAGCAGAAGGAGGGAGAATATGAGCAAAGAAGTCAGGACCACAAGGGGTGCACCCACCCACGGAGACAGTGGGGCTGATCTATTGGGAGCTCACCAAGGCCAGCTGGACTGTGACTGAAAAAGCATGGGATAAAACCGGACTCTCTGATCATGGCGAACAATAAGGACTGATGAGAAGCCAAGCTCAATGGCAAGCGGTTTTGATCCTACTTCATGATCCGGCTTGGTGGGAGCCTAGCCAGTTTGAATGTTCACCTTCCTAGACATGGACGGAGGGGGGAGGTCCTTGGACTTCCCACAGGGCAGGGAACCATGACTGCTCTTCAGACTGGAGAGGGAGGGGGAGAGGAGTGAGAGGAGGGGGAGGGAAATGGGAGGCTGGGAGGGGGCGGAAATTTTTTTTCAATAAAATAAATAAATGAAAGAAAGAAAGAAAGAAAGAAAGAAAGAAAGAAAGAAAGAAAGAAAGAAAGAAAGAAAGAAAAGCAAATAGCATTTGAAAACATTCCACCTTAGGGAGACTGGCTTCAACTTTGGAACCACAGTAAAAAAGGTTAATGTTATACTGTGTGGTTAATTATTAAACAGTGCTCAATAGCTTACTTTGTAATTAAGAGAATGTTCTAAATAGGAAACTCATTTTATCCTCTTTCCCGCAGTTACCCATGGTTACTATTTGCCAGCCTACTGGTTAGACAATAGATTCGCCTTCCCCTGCGTGACACGGGCAAGAAAAGTGTATTTTGCTGTATAATCAATACCCTTCTCCTGAAATCAGTCATCCTTGTAAACTCTGGGGGCAAATAATACATTTAAAAGTCATGCAAGTACAGTGTTGTACTAACACATCCCTTTATTATTGATGTGGGATTCCCCTCTGTATGCTGTGAATATCATTGGTGAATAAATTAACTGCCAGAATTTAGTTAGGTGGGGAAAACTAAACTGAATGCTTGGAGAAAGGAGGTGGAGTCAAGAAAAATCCATGTAGCCCCGCCAGAGACAGACTTCAGAAGGAACTTTATCAGGTAAGCCACAGCCTTGTGGTAATACACAGATTACCAGAAATGGGTTAAATTAAGATGTAAAAGTTAGCCAATAAGATGCTAGAGCTAATGGGCTAAGCAGTGATTTAAAGAATGTAGTTTCTATGAGATTATTTCGGGGCTGAGCAGTCAGAAACCAACAAGAGACCTTTCTCCAACATATTATTCCATCCCCACCCATAGTATTTCAGGCCAACTGATGGATAATATGCTGATAATTTTACACAGATCTCTTAGTTCATCAAACAGTTGCCTCCACAACACATTCATAGGGGTGTGCATATACACATCCTGCTTTAGACTTTTCTGTTCTGAATATCATGGAGAGGTGACAAATGTTCTACTTTATAGCCACCGTTGAGTCATAATTATCCTCAAAAGTGACTGTCATACATTGTAATGATACATAATTCTTTAAGCCCCCCCCCCCAATGGCTTGTGTTCTAATTCCCTGTTGTAAAGTATTACCTTACATGGCAAATGGTCTTGGCAGATATGATCACAAACATTGATCGAGTATGGTGAGCATGCCTTTAATCCCATTATTCAGGAGGCCAGAAATAGGCAGATCTCTGTAGTCAGCTGATCTACATGATGTGTTCCAGAACTTCCAGGGATACACAGTAAGACTGCCTCAAAAAAGGCATGAAGTGGATGTTGAAAGGTAGAGATGATCCAGAATTAACCGAGTTGACACAACCTCAAAAGCAGAGACTCATTCGTAGGTGGGTCAGATAGAAGCAACAAAAAAAAAGAAAAGGGAAGAGATGTCATGGATGAAGAGTATTACGGTCTTTGCTGACTTTGACTAAGTAGGATTGGGACAATAGGAAAACAATGTGAATAGCACAGTTTGAAACACTCTCTGATCATAGGCAGCAAGCCACAGGACTTAATCTTACGATGTAATGTCAAGTCCTGCCCATAAATAAGGGAGGGCATGTTTCTCCCTTTGAACCTTCTTTGAATAATATACCCATTTCTCAGGGATGGTCAAGGTACGTATAGTCCTCACCCCTCATCAAGAAAACACACAGATCCGATTACAGAAAATCACAACTGAGCAAAAGATAAAGTTGAAGAACCCAGTCCCAACTGATACTTTTAAAACAGAACTCTTGCTCCTAGTCTCAGGTATCATTTTATGATGGGATAGGAAGACTTTAAGAGCCAGAGGAGCTAAGAACTTGCTGTGAGATTTAGTCTCAAAAAAGAAAAGAAAAATTCAGAAACTACATCCATGAAACCTCACCAATATGACTGTTTGTTTATATATGATCTGAAAATAAAGAAGCACTTTTTAATAAAAAAAAAATATCCTAACACCCTTTATTTTAGACTAGTGAACTGTTTGTCAACCTGTGTATTGTGACTCCTTTTGGGATTGAATAACTATTTCACAGGGGTTACCTAAGACCATCTGCATAACAGATATTTACATTACTATTTGTAACTAGCAAAATTACAGTTATGAAGTATCAACGAAATAATTTTATGATTGTGGGACCACCACAATGTGAGGAACTCTACTAAAGGTCACATCGTTAAGAAGGTTGAGAACCACTGGTCTGGTGCCATCTGACCACACTCATAAATTTACAAAACTTTAAAATAACAATATAGCTTAAGTTGTCAAAACTATTGTAATCTGTTCGGGAAGGAGAAGAAATTCTACAGAATCAGTCACTTTGTCACTGTGTTTAGGAAGTCATATCAGAGCGAGAGAAGGATGAAGCCGAACAGCAGGAGCCCAGGCCACAAACTTTAATACCATAGTCAAATCAGCATGATACCCACTCCCACCCTCCTTAGAACTACTCAACATTCTGTCCCCATCATGAAGAGAAGAGCCTCTTATACAAAGCAAGATATTAGATGGGGACGCTTGATGTCATTAGAGGCTGAAAATTTAATATCATAAGAACTAGTTTACAAATCTATCCAAAATGACAATGTTAGCATTTTTTGAAAGCATCATAATGCAGCTGAATGAATATGAGCTACATGACAGAAGAAAACACTTAAGTTTCTGGGGAGGAAGCTGCTTCAGCTCTTTTGGATTTCAGTCCATGGAGTGCTGACATTGGCAGCTGTTCCCAAGGCTCAAGGGTTACGTGGTCTTCTAATTTGTCATTCTAGAAATTAGTTGCTTTAGTTTTAACCATCTCACTTATTGTTAAGCAATAAAATCTGTCTCTGCAGGAAAATATTTTTCTCCTTAGGAAAAGAAAGTGTAATTGCCGGCTGAGTGCCAAATTACCGTTGCAAAGCATACGTTTCACCTGCAGCAAGGATTCTTTAGTGCCCAGAAGGAAGTCGATCAGGCAGGCATAGATGTGGTGATAGACTGATAGACACTCCCTATGTAGAGCTCAGGAGAATTTTGAGACCACAGCAAATTAGTCTAAAAGTGAGGAAGCCTGGATGTTTCTCTCACTCAAAATCACCTTCCATCATGATATGTCATATAGCTTTATCTGGGAGCTTGTTACAAGATGAGAATTTGTGGTCCTACCCAAAACCATGTGCACTAAAAGCACAAGTCCTACAGATGATTTTAATATTGGAAAAATATTACCATAATGTTAAAATCTCCAACAAATTGCCTACTGGATTGTTCTCCTAGCTGCCTCTAAAGGTACCTTGTTTGAGGAACATAAGCAGAATCTCTACTGACTAGGTTCAATCTCCTGGAAGGTGAATGTTTTTTGAACGCTGTGTAAAAATGAGAGTTCTTCTTATGTGGCCCAAGAGGTTCTCAAATGACAGTAGGCCAGTCCACAGAAAATAATCAAAATAGTATTATAAGAACATGTGTAATGAAAGAAATTTTAAAAGAAAGAAGTACACTTCTTTGATCTCAAGTATATTTTATTTATTTTCTGTATTTGTCTAATATATTTGCTGGATAATAATAAAATACTGTAGTGAATCTAGCTTATTAATAATATAAATTCAAATTTTGCTTCCTTTCCTGCATATTGCAAAATTATATACAATATGTATGCCCTAAGAAATCTTAACTTTGCCTTTTTTTTTTTTACATAGAATCATGATAGCCTCAAAGATAACCTAAAAAATCACTAGAAAATAAGTGTCCAAATAACAGAAGGGTAATAATGCTAGGCTTAAGAATTCGAGATTTATTTAAAATACCCCACCTCCCCCACACACACACACAAACACAATGAAAGCTTGCTGTCTTTCAGAGAAAAGCTTTGTTAGGCAAATACCAATTAGCAAGACTTGAAAATAATTTAAATACTCTAGGACTGAGCCTGTATGTAATTAAAGTATTTAAGTCTGGATGGTGGCAAATAGCTCAACACGACTGTATATTTTAAATACAGCTCAAGTAAGTGGCAATGACTGCTGGTTTAATGGCCTTTGTTCTGAGTTGTGTTTGTGTAATGCTATTTTAAAGCATCATCTCCTATTTCACTTTGAATCTTCAACGATTGGTACCAATTATCTCTACTCTGTGATGTTTTATTCTTTACATTCTTTTGTACATTTTATAACTATTTTGTGTACAACAATGCACTTTATAAACAATATAAAACTAAAACAGAACACTTTGGCATAGTTTTAATAAGAAGAAAAAAGAAAAATAATATCTGGTTACAAAACCCCTCATACAAAAACACATCTAAGGAAAAATAATCATTCTTAAACAGATCAATGTGGCAAATATATCCAGTGACTAGTCATGTCTAATTCCTTCACCCAATTTTCACAATCACTGCCTTAAAGAAGTAACACATATTGAATTCTTTGGGGATGCCAATAATAGTTATTGCTGCTTTGATATCATAAACGTTGAATTCACATGCCCACCATGAAATGCCTCAGGAGTCCTTTCACCTGCATGCCATTCTTTCTTATCACCTCTTAGTCGCTCTTCTAATGTATTGACTTTACCCACATGTATACATCTTTACATAGATGTGATGGCAATTTATGCTGGAGAGATTGTGGTGTAAAGGGAAGACTTCTGCATTGCTGGTGGGAGTGCAAGCTGGTACAGCCTCTTTGGATATCATTGTGGCAATTTCTCGGAAAATTAGGAAACAACCTTCCTCAAGACTCAGTAATACCCCCTTTGCATATATGCCATCACTATTTTTGATCTTGACCATTCTTTCAGGTGTAAGAAAGAAATCTTAGAGTTGTTTTCATTTGCATTTCTCTGATGACTAAAGATGTCGAGCATTTCCCTAAGTGTACTTCAGCCATTTTAGATTATTTTGTTGAGAGTTCTCTGTTTAGGTCTTTACTCCATTTTGTATTAGATTATTTGTTCTATTGATGATCAATTTCTTGAGTTCTTTGTATGTTTGGGAGATCAGCCCTCTGTCTGATGTGGGTTTGATAGATAGCTATTCCTATTCTGTAGGCTGCCCTTTTGTTGACCATGTAATTTGCTTTACAGAAGCTTTTCAGTTTTAGGAGGTCCCATTTATTAATTGCTTCTCTCAGTGTCTGTGCTATTGGGGTTATATTTAGGAAGTGATCTCTTGTGCCAATGCATTCAAATATACTTCTCACTTTATCCTCTATGAGGTTCAGTGTGGTTGGCTTTATGTTGAGTTCCTTCATCCATTTGGACTTGAGTTTTGTGCATGGTGATAGATATTGACCTATATTCATTTTTCTACATATTTATATCCAGTGATACCAGCACCATTTGTTAAGTATGCTTTCTCTTTTTTTCCAGTTGATATTTTTTGCTTCTTAGTAAAAAATAGGTTGTTCATTGGTGTGTGAATTAATATCTGGGTCTTTGATTTGGTTCCATTGGTCCTTCTGTCTGTTTTTACAACAATACTAAGCTAGTTTCAGTACTGTAGCTCTGTAGGAGAATTTGAAGTCAGGGATTGAGACACCTCCAGAAGTTCTTTTATTGTACAGAAATGTTTTGGCTATTCTGGGTTTTTTGCTTTTCCATATAAAGTTGAGTACTAGTCTATCAAGATCGCTGAAGAATTTTGCTAGGATTTTGCTAGGCATTACATTGAATCTGTAGATTGTTTTGGTAAGAATGCCATTTTTACTATGTTAGTTCTATCTACCCAAGAGCATGAAAGATCTTTCCACTTTCTGGTGTCTTTTTCAGTTTCTTTCTTCAAAAATTTTAAGTTATTGTCATACAAGTCTTCCATTTGTTTTTTTAGAGTTATTCTGAGATATTTTATGCTATTTGTGGCTATTGTGAAGGGTGATGATTTCTGTTCTCTTTCTCAGCCCATTTATCTTTGTGTAAAGGAGGGGTACTGATTTTTTGAGTTAATCTTGTATTCTGCTACATTACTGAAAGTGTTTATGAGTTGTAGAAGTTCTTTGGTATAATTTTGGGGTTGCCTATGTAAACTATCATATCATCAGCAAATAGTGAGATTTGACTTCTTTTCTCCTTGATCTCCTTTTGTTCCTTACTACTCTAGCTAGGACCTTTAGAACTATACTGAATAGATATGGAGAGAGTCACAACCTTGTCCTGTTCATGTTTCAGTGGAATCGCTGTGAGTTTCTCTCCATTTAGTTTGATGTTAACTGTTGGCTTGCTGTACATTGCCTTTATTATGATTAGGTAGGTAATGAGAGAGGGGAGCAAGATCTTTATCTCATCTCCTGTTTTATAGAAAGTGATATCATTTTATCTATTTAGCATAATGTTTGCACTATCTAGCCTTAATTATTTTGAGATATGTTCTATCTATTCCTAATGACCAAAGGAATTTATAATAAAGCCATGTTGCACTTTGTTCAATCCCTTTTCAGCACCAATAAGAGAATTATGTGGTTATGTGGCTTCTATCCCGATTCCTTTCATTCATATGGCCAGTTAATGTTTCTAGCAAATCAAGAAAAATCACATGCAACCAAATTTCAATTTCAAACAATAAGTTACAGAAGTAACGTAGGTTCTGAATTTCACTATTGCTACATACTGAAAAGGGTGCAGAGAAATTTTTGGCATATCAATGTGAAGCTCACTAATTTGCACCTGTCATACACACAGCATGTTGTTGTATATATGGATTTGAGGGTTACCAGTCACCATGTTCAAAAATCCATTAAATGCTCAACTTTTACCTCTCAGAAAACTTTCCTAGAATCTCCCATTTAGATAACACTTTTGATACAGTGACAATGCTGTTTCAGTAAATAACTGTATGTAGTACTCTTGCATTATTGTGAATGCCAATAGGTGTTTTTACTTTTAGCACTAGAGCATACCATTTCATGATCATTGTGGTCTTCTATTTTCACGCAGCAATGGAACAAACACATTGTAGGTCCTTAAAAAAATAAACTGCATAAATAAATAAGCCCATGTTCCTCACCTATGAAAATACATTTTATGAAATCAGATATGATTGCTCAGTCAACTAATGGTTGTCTTGTACTTAATTATACTTGTTATTGGATAAACCTGTGAGGAAGATTCATCAAAGTTTCATGGGTTGAAGTAATGAAAATAGCAACCAGGGTCTGGAGAGGTGGCTCAATGTGTAAGAGGACTTATTGATCTTCCAAAGGACCTGAGTGTGGTTCATAGCATCTACATCATGCTGCTCACAGCCACCTGTAGTGCCCGTTCCAGGGGATCCAACATATCTTTATTCCACAGGCACCTATACTCACATGTTCTCACTCATTGGGACACACAGACACACACACACACAGACACAGACACACACTCACACATACACATAATTTAAAGTAATAAGAATAAACTATTAAAATAAAATGAAAATATATTTTGGTATAATTTTCCATGGCATAGTGGATTTATTTGTATGATATTGAATTCAAGTTTAGCTTTTATTGAAAGAGTTTGACCATGGTCATATTTAATAATTGGTAAGAAATGTTTTTGTATATTCCCACCTGCTATCCATCTTTATTTTCTGTTTAGGTTTCTTCGGTCTTGCTTCACCCAAAGATGATAAGGCTATGCTCCTTGAATAACTTACTATGTTAATAGAGTAAGAAATTTTAATAATGGGAAATCCTGAAGAGTTCAGACATTCTTTCTACTTTGAACTCCTGCTAAAGACTATAATAGAAAATCATACTCATTGTTGCCTTTTCCACTCATGTCCACAACTTTCTTATACAATTGTCATTTTATGCTAACATGGGTGATTGGAGTACCTTATTTAGTCATTTTAGTTTTGTTAATTTGGTTTGGTCTGAAGTAATAGATAAAAGAGTTACACTCAGTGAGGGAAATTATCCTAACAAACCTTTCTGCTGCTTCTAAAGTGAGGGAGATAAATCAGTATTGCTGTTCGGTTCTCGCAGATACTGGATGGTCAAGTGAAGGAATAAGAGCCAAGAGGAATGTGACCCAAGAGAAAAATAAACGTGAATTCCGTAAGATTCTGCTTCTCAGCAGAAATAAAAAAGAAGAAATTTGTTTGCTTTTGGCCGATTTGAAAGGACTTCTAGCATTCCATTCTATGCATCTCTTTGGTCATACTGATTAGACATGCTTCCACCATTTCCTGACATCGGGAGTTCTCAGAGCTGCTCTCTGCAGACCATAGAGTCTACCCCAGACTGTGCAACTGTGTCCCCAGTTTGCCCCTGTGCTTCTAGGGGACTCTTGAATAACCATAAGTCATAAACACAAACACGACTGACTGTCAGCTGTAGCATCAAAGCAGTAGTTTCATTTTCATCTTTAAAAGCTTCATCTGAGAGTATTTTTAGAAAATTCCCCACATAGCTTCCTTCAGAACGGGAATTGCAGATGTTATGCAAGAAATATGAGGGAAATTCCAAGACATAAAAAATACAGAAGGTAGCTTGTACAGAATGGGGGAGGAGTTTCTGTGGAAACAGTTTTTTCTGTATCCCAAATTGACATGTTTATGCATTTTAATGAGACCTGTTACGTTTTCTACTATACACACCAAATTTTCCCCGCCTGAACCTAAAAATGAATTTAACCTTTTAATATAACAACATTTTGGCACAACCTAGAAATGGTTGCTTCTCTATCCATATGTCCTGAAAGCTATGTACAAAGAAAGTTGAATCCAGGTAAATCTGTGCCATGTCTTTTTAGGGATAAGATATCTTTTAAATTTCCTTTTACATATTTTAGATTAAATGTCCAAAAGCAGCTCTGTTAACTTCCTTGGGCATCAGGATCAGGTCTTTGCTAAACACTTGAGAAGGGATGAACATCTTCTCTGTTCTGCTTACCTCTAGAAAACAGCAAGGACACACACTAACACGCACACAAACACATACAAACACGCATACTAACACATGCACATATACATTATATATTTACATATACATATGTTATATATTGTCTCTGTGTTATGAATATGTATGTTTGTATATATGTATGTATATTCCTACAACCCCCACTGGAAACATTGTTAGACAGACTATTCAGTCTCCATCGGTTTGGTTGCTACAGTGAATTTTTACACATACACACACACACACACTCACACACACACACACACACCTGCCACCTTCTTTAGGGCAGCACAATGCAAACTAAGAACCCAGGTGTGCAGTCAGAACTGGAGTCAATGCTAGCAACACCAAGCTGTATGATATTATGAAAACTAACTTCTAAACTTCGTTGTTTCAGTCGGAAAATTATATCATAGTAATTACTGTCCTTTTAGGGTTGGTACAAAAACGTGAATGAGATCATATACCTTGTCCTCTGGGGACTTATCTCTAATTGAAGACACTGTCCTCCTCAACACCAAGATTCCTGCATTCCAGGCAGTGACAGTACCATAGACAAAAAGCTTTGATAGGATGGCAGAGTTTTCTTTTGTAAACAGTGAACTTGGAAAACTCCCTAAACTCAGTTTTCAATTTGTTGACAAGGTAACAGGTTGGGAGTTAAAAGACATAAAGATTAGGACCAGTGGAAGAGTTGCATGTGGTGATAATACTCTGTAGGTTAGCCTTAGTCGTTGAGGTGTGCGGTGTTTCTTTAGTATACATTTAGTGTAGGCATTCATACTCTGCTTGGCTCTGTCTTTCTGTTCTGGAGTGTAAATCTCTTTGTTCATTATCTATAAACTCTATAACCATTATGGTCTTTGTTCTATATGTTCTATGAGTGTACCAAAGGTTAAACACCTTTCAAAAATACACTCCCCCAAAATCCTTATATCTCAGAAAAATGTCTTGTGAGCAGAGGTAAGCAGGGGTTGTACTCCAACCTTTGGTATTTGAAATGTTTTGCACTTTAAGCACTTTCCTAAATTGTTTCAAATGTTGGTGGGTTTTCCTCACGTATCCCCAATGGGGAGACCTCATTTTGGTAAGCTGAGCATGGCCATCCTTCTTTCTGTTTACCTGGTTCCCTGTGCATGAAAAGACTAAGAGAAAGACACTGAGGTTGTGTTTGTTGCCCTTGGGCACCTTTTTAGAGGAATGTTATTGGACACTGGCACTTCCTGTTGTGAAGGTATCTAATTGTTCCTGAAAACCTGGCAATTAACCCATAGTACTCACCCAACAGGAGATTGCAAGCAAAAATAAATATAAATAATTAACCATAGAAGAATGAGTTCTCTGACTAACAGAACCCTGTACTTCAATGCGTACTTAGGTTTAGTGTATAGCACATAAATTGAAAGTCCATTTACTGGTAGAATCAGGCCACGAGAACCTGATAATCACATGACATTTCAATATTTTCCAGATATATCTTTCACCTGAAGTTTAATATCACTGAATAAGTCTTTTTTTTTAAGAATTAGAAAAAGCCTTGGGCATGTTACACAGATAATTATGTAATTCAGTGTGTGCAGAAGTAGCAGACGAATCCCTTACTGGGTAGAAAACCAGGGCATCTCTGGCATGAGTGAGCAACAGCAGAGTCGCAGCCTGTGTGAGCTAAGAGGCAGGAACCAATGAGGGCCGGAGAAGCAAAGGCTTTCCCATGTGCTCCAGAACAAACAGGTTCTCTTGCTTTGTATTACGAAACACACTGCCTAGGTAATACTGGCTGAGCTTTCTTTTCACTCTTTTTCTGGCTGTCAATCACAGCTGAGCTCAAACCCTGGGGCTTGTAAGAAAGCCTTCCTTGATTGACTGTAAATATTTTATTTTTCTAATGATTATAATATTCAACACAAAGCTATTTCTTTGTAGGAACTTAAATTGCCATAACATTTGTGACATAATATGGGATTATTGTTTAACAGACTCCACCTGTGTAGAAACACTTTGATTTTCAGACTTGCTTTCAAAATAACATACTAAAGTAGTGTACAGACATATTTCCTGAAAGAGTTCCTTAGAGTAGAAGAGCAATATTTTTTTTCAAAGCTTGTCATTTTGGTCTGTGACCTCTTTTGTTAGAGAAATTGCTCTCCTCCTGGGGGTGTAATGGGATTCAAGGGGCAGAATTAGCGGCATTGCCGGAGGATGGCAAATTGTTAGGGGAGATTGTATAAGATTTTGTGTTTCTATCCTTTATTCTCAGAATTTCGAATCATCAAAAAGAGATGGTATAAATAATAAGAAATCATTGAGGAAAGTTTGATATGCCATCTACTGCCATCATTAACTTCTATCTATCTCTGTGCTTCATTGAATAACAAGGAGGGCATAGGCGAAGGCACCAGAACTCCAGAGCACTGTACCAGTCAGTGCATGGTCACTGTTCATGCAGGAGGGCTCCACGGGCTATGAAGGAATAACATTACTCGGGTCTCTAAGGTCAGTGATTCTGGAGCCAAAGAGATGGCTTAGTGGGTAAGTTATCATTCCCAACCTTCACATTCAAATCCAACAGCAATGCATATTTCTGGAACAATACAGTAGGTACAGTGTGGGGAGAGACACATGGACCCCAGAAACTTATTAACCAGGCAGCCCACACACAGTCTATCTCATATAAGAAGCCCCTGGTTCAGTAAAAGACCTTATCTCAAAACATAAGGTGGAGAGCAGCTGAGGGAGGGGGACACTTGATATCAACTTCTGACCTGCACATTATTTTTATATACTCTTACAATACATAACATATATCCCTTATATATAATTAAAATACTCTAGCTTGGATGGTGAAAAGTAATAATTATAAATTAGTAGCATTTATGAGTTTAAATGGACAGAATGGTTATTTCTAATATTTTATATATGAATTCAATGTATCTTCAAACATGAGTGGGTTTTTAACACAATCACATGAAAATATCAATAATATCTTGCTATAAATACTCAGTCAGCATCTCATTAATGTTTTAAAACCACACATAGCTGTTGGTTAATGCATGTTTCAAGTCTTGTTGTGTCTATAACCCTCCTATTTTTCCCTGGTGTTATTTCTTGGGGGAAATTGAGTTGTTGTTCCTGTAGTTCCCTTTGGTCTGTATTGCTCTGATTGCATCCCTGTGGTGTAGCTGAATGAGGTGCTGTGTTCTCTTATCCTTGTAAATTGGGAGTTGGATATAGATGTTACATTGTGTTCATGCTCGCTACTTTCTAACACATCCGTCTCATAGCCAGTGGTTTGCCCTTCTGTGGTGTGAGCTGTGCCTACTGTGCTCAATAGGCTTTGAATACTTTAAACATGCTTTCAACACTACAGCCTTCTAAATGTCAGAAAAAAATCTCTGGATTCAAATGTTTACAAAAAAAGAGTTAATAAATCCGCACTTTATCATCTACCCTTATAGTTTAGCCAGGTATTTTTGGATTCTGATAGCCCCCACAGACTTCAATTCCTGCAGTTGCCTTGCCACACCACCTCAGTTGTATCCCCTAAAAAGTCTCCTGTAAAGCTGAAAAATTGCAACATTTCATGTAGAACCCTTTGCCTAAATGGAAACCAATGATAAAATGAAGAATTTTGTTTATGTGATTTAATTGCAACAAGAAATCTGAATCAATTAGAGTAAAACAATAAAGAAATGCAACACGGGGAAACTTTTGTCTAGAAAAAGAGGTATTTCAGCCAGATAAGATCAGAAGTAACGTCTTTGAGTTTCTATTAAACCACGTGTATCAAATACAGTTAAAGGATTTATGGTTCAAGTCTACACTGTAGCACAATGGCAGATCAGGTAGAAGACAGCCCTCTAGCCAGAATGGAGTACTTTAGACAGTTCAGTATAACACAGTAATGTATTTCATTTACTCTACTAACATCGAAGTATCATTTTCTAAGTATATTTTCTAGCAACCTGTATCTTATTTTAGTCCAGCCAGTTTACTGCTTGACCTGTCTACAATGCCTTAGCTATCGGTTTCTAATAGTAAGGCGTTATCAGGTATTCACGGTAGGTTCTCTGGGGACCTGAATCTAGCTTATTCATCGATAAATACAAAGAAGTTTAAAACCATAAGCTATGTGACAGAAGAAAATAAAAGTCACCAAACATCACCTTAAGTCCTAGTTAGAAAGCACTGGAGCCCATAGAACAAATATTTTCCTCTGGTTGGCCACAGTGGTAAAACACTAGGGTCACTTTTGAAATCATGAAACTACTGTTAGTAACCACCGCACTCTACAGCATGCTGGTGTGTATCTCCCAAGTTATACATGAATAATAAGATTCTTCTCCTGGGTTCACAGACATCGGCATAGCAGTTCTTTACTTAATGTAAACTAGACTTTCACTGTAAGGATTTGGGGGAAGGGAGAACATGAAATAAAGAAAAGAAAGGCCACCCCGAACGTGTGATTGCCATGCTCGGTGTGGTGTTCTAACAATGAATAGTTCGTTAGGGACACAGCAGGCAACTCTAGCAGTGATCTCTAGGGAGATTCTCAAGGGAGTTATTTGTACCACAAAGTAACTGTGGGAGCTTTCTGTTCATTTGTCAGAAAAACTCACTCAGCACAGCCTTCCCAGAAACAGAGAGGCACAGGAAGAGATAAATGTCCTAGCACATCATCGCATTTAGACAGCATAGTAAAGTTATCAGACAAATCGCCTATTAAGTGCCCTTTATGCACTTATTTTTTATAAAATTGAAAGAAAACACAGTACCCATTTGTTTGTTTTCTGGTTTTACTGTTTATTTGAATACCAGAGTCTAAGACTGAATTGCAGAATATTTTCAGATACAGTCATAACATTAAGTACCCATAATATGTTTCAAATTGGTATGTATTCCTTATACAGTACAGTAGTTTAGAAGGATATTTCCATCCGTGCAGATAATATACTTAGATCATATTTCAGTCAAGACTTCCAATCTCTTCCTTCGTTACCCATTTCCTCTTGTGTTATTTCTATTTATTGACCTAAATAGCATTGCTTCTATTTTATGTGTATATATGCAATATAGAAATGTAAACTATTTTATGTATAGTTAATATGTACATAAATATACATACATAATATCTATATGGCATTTATACAATTTTATGTCTCTCTATACATTCTAGGAGTAGCAAATAAGAATAAATCATTCAATATTTGCCTTTCTGAGATTGCCTTAAAATGCTTCATTTTCTCCAATTGTACCCATTTTTCCACAGATAACAATTTTGTCCTTTTTATGCCTAAAAATCATTCCATATGTGTGTATACATCTGCAAGTATAAACACATAGATATACACACACATATTTTCTTCAGCTGTTCCTCTGTGAACAGATACCAAGCTTGCTTCCACAGCTTAGCTATCATGAGAAGGGCTGTCAGTGCAAGTATCTCTGTGATGGTTTGATTTCGAATCTGTGGATAGATACCCAACAGTGATAATGTTGCTCTATATAGTAGATCTATATAGTAGCTCTATATGTAGAGTTCTGAGGAGCATGCATTCTCATTTTATAGTGGCTAAACTAGTTGTTCTTCTCTCTGTTAGTATAGAGGGGTTGCCTTCTGCCCACATCTTCACCAGAATTTATTTATTGTCTTAATGAGTCTCATCCTGCCTACCTGACCGCTGCAGGAACCTCAGGGTTGTGATAATTCCCAGTTTCTGTGGCTAATGAAGTTAAGTATTGTTCATGTTTGTTGATGTTTATTCTTGATCTTTTGAGACTTCTGCTCATTTCAACAGCCTATGTATCTACCAGATTCTCAGATTCCTTGTTAGTTTGTATTTTAGCTCTTTATATACCTAAGTATTATTCCTAGCAGATGTATGATTAACAGGTTCTCTTCCATGCAGGCTGTCTTTGCACTTGGCGGTTTCCTTGACTGTACCCAGGTTTTTGTGTAATTTTCCCCCTTTTATTGAAAATAGATTCTTTCCAACATAATGTACATTGATTATGGTTTCCTCGCCCATCTACTCCTCCCAGCTCTTCCTCACCTTCCCTCCCATCCAGATCTACTCCTTTTTTGTCTCTCATAAGAAAACAAATGGGTGTCTAAGGGATAGTAATAAAATAAAATGAGTAAAAGAAAAATGAACACATTGGAATTGAAAAAGCAAAGAACAGAATGTAAAGAACTAAAAAGAAGGCTCAAGAAACAGAGACCTACCCATTTGCATACTAAAAAATCCCATAAAAACACAGAACTGGGAGCCATAATATGTATGAAAGGAGCTGGGGCAGAGCCATGTGTGTTCTGTTGCACAAGCTTTTTTAATCTCCTGGGGTCTCGTCTGTCACCTGCTGTCAGTATTGCCTGAGAACTGGAACCTATTCAGAAAGTCGTTGCCTACGCTTACATCTTGAAATGTTTTCCCTCTACTGTTTCAAAATTTCTGGACTTACATTATGGTCTTTGCTTTATGTAGGGTTGATTTTTATACGGGTGGGAGTAAAGGATGTAGCTTCTTGTTTTTACATGTGGATTCCAATTTTCTCAGAACCACTTGCTGTAGGGGCTCCCTTTTCTCTACTGAACACTGTTGGCACCTGGGTCAAAAATCAGCTGACTAAATCTGCATGGGTTTATACCTGCCTGTTTATGCCTGAGTGATCCCATCTATTTTATTGGTCTAGACGTCTGTCTTGTGCCAGAACAATGCTGGCTTTGCTTAGGTTCTGTATTATAACTTGAAATCAGGAATGGTGATTGTTCCATAATTAATCTTTTTACTTGCAGTTGTTTTGCCTATCTGTGCCTGTTTGCAATTCCACCTGAATTTTTGTTATATTTCTATGTATTATGAAATGTAATATATATTATGAATATACATGAGAATTTTGGTAGGAATTGCATTGAATCTGTATATCGAGACTCTTAAGGTGTTTTGTTGTTTGCTCTTTGAATTTTGCTTATTTATTTGTTTTCAAGAGAAGATATGAAATGTGTTATGCAGATAGTTTTTTAAACAAATCATCATTACATCCATTAAATATTGAAGAACATATCCATGGAGAGAAATGTATCTTAAAATTTTTTACCAGTGGTGGTGGATAAAATGCTGTCTGGAATTTCTGTCTTCTAAAAGGCAAATCAGAATCATCAGCAAGTCCTTTCCATACTGTGTAAGCTTTTCCTCTTTTGACAAACCACAGTCAAAAGAGCTCAGCTTGGTATTTGATGTTCCTACACTACTGAACTACTGTTAAAGATGGGAAGTCACAGTGTGTCTCAGCCTAGATAAGATGAAAACAAGTGAAAATCTATCTTCTTAAAATCTTTCCTTCAATAGGAGCCACATTTTAATTTCCACCCCTTTTATAATAACTGATGTAGTAAAGGGGGAAAAGCACAACCAAATAAAATTTTCTTTTACATTTATATTTTTTCCATATCATAGAATTCAGAAAAGGGCTAAAACATTCCTCTTAAACAAATCCATGTAAACCACTGACTTTCTAAAGGCCTTCCTGCTATAAATAGACAGAAATCTACTCTCAAATTAAATATCATTAATAATAATATCATTAAATAAAAGCCAAACTTCAGTCTATTCCCCTTGGATCTAGCATACATAATAAAATAAGCTGGTTCTTTCTTAAATTACCAAATCTCACTTAAATATAGTATTCTATTTTACGTGTCTTTAAAAGCTGCAAGGCCATTTAAAAAAAAAAGTCTTTAAGGTTCTTCACTAAAGTGTTGATTGTTAGTCTGTACAGCTTGGTAATTTATCCTTTGTGAATCATTCAAATTTTTATAGATTTGGATGGGAGAAAAAAAAAGGCTATGTTCCTCCCGATTATCCCAGTGTGTAAATTACATCCTGGAACCAAATTCAGTATGTTGAACAGAGCACTAACTCCCTTGGCCACAGGGGTACCATTGAAGAAATTAGTGCTCCAGCATGGTGTATAGCACCACAGGGGCCAAAAAATGCTTCTGATATCTCCCCAACTTATAAAATCAACTCCCTGGGTGTGATTTATGCAGACAATGTTGCTAATTTGCATTTTAAATGTTATATTTGACACTAAGTCCTTGATCCCTTTTGAATCCTTTGATTTTAAGGTTATTTTAAGTTCTTGATCCTTTTTAAATCTTTTCATTTTAAAGGTTATTTTTTTGGTGTCTAGCCCCAAATTACTCAGGACTGGTGTGGATAATCATCAATTCTTTCGGTTGTTAAAAGATGGTGCAAATTTTTCAAAGCTGAAAGATCACATGAGTGACTGAGTTCTGTAAGTTCAGTGTGATGAAAGGTCAAGCAGGCCTTTTTGGTGGAAAAAGTTATGTCCTTTGGTTATCATAGAATAAATTGGGGCTGTCTTGAAACAAAATGTAATAATAGGAATTTTCAAATACAGTTTTCTTTTGGGTAAGAGAAGCATTCATTAGCATTTTGGAGACTCTAAGGTCTCCCTTTCCGGAAGCAGCTTACTGAAAGCAGCTGGTGTTGTCTGTCAGGAAGCCTCTGGGCTTTTTAACCATTTCCTTTAACAGAGCACAAAGCACCACAGAGGGGGCTTGGCAAAGGCAAAGCCCATATTTTCCACTCACAGTCTCAGATGGGTAAACCAAAATGTTGAATAAAACAGGTCTAAACCTGTTTAATGATTTGACAAAAGCCACAGAAGCAAGTGTGGAAAATACATACATTCTTGATCTTCATAGCCTTAATATGTGTTTGATAGCACGAATATTAGCTTCTCATTTGATAAAACTTTTCTTATCTTACAACTATACAGAAAAATATGAAAATAATTTAGGATTATTTTAGTGCCCAGTTAAATGTTCCGATATATCAAAGATCATCTTATAAGACTAATTTACTGAACTACAAGCTATGACCTTGGACTGGTTGGAACTTTTTCAACACAGGCATTAAAATAAAATCCCAAGATAGAAGTAATGAGCTTTTAAATGTATTTGTTGAATTGGGCTGCTAAATCACAATAAAAAATGTAACAAAGCTTGTATTTCAATATGAAATGTTGAAAAATAGAGCACTTGAAGTTGTAGGATAACTGCATTGAAGACAAAGGGAGCAACTACATAAAGCTTTAAAATTACATTGCAACATTTCATCATAAACGTTCATCAAGTGATTTTTTTTCTTTTATTCTCTCACGCTTTGTATCTAAATTGCATTTTCCCCTCCTTCTACTCTCCCCAGTCCTCCTCCTGGCCACTTCCCCTTCCCACTCATCCACTCCCTTTCTGTTTCCCTTTAAAAAAAAAAAAAGCAGGCCTCTCAGGGATATCAACCCAACACGGCATAAAAAGTTATAATAAGACTAGGCACAAACCTTCATTGCAAGGATGAATAGGGCAACCTAGTAGGGGAAAATGATTCAAGGAGCAGGCAAAAGAATAAGATTCAGCCCCAACTTTCACAGAGAAGTCCTATAAGAACACCCATTACACAACTATGAGGTACATGCAGAGGACCCAGCTCCAACCCATTCAGGCTCTGTGATTGTGGCTTCCATCTCTGTAATCCTATATGAGGCATGCTTAGTTGATTCTGTGGGCTGTTTCTCATTGTGGCTTCAACTCCTTTGGTTTCAAAAATCCTTCTCCACACTGCTCCCTTACTCCCCACCCCTTTCTTGGGTCTGGCCAGTGTTTGATTTTGAATATTTTTACTCAACAAATATATGCTTTTCTTACTCACTGTATCAATACTAAATGGATGAAGAAAATGATCATGTACAGGTTTTCTTGGGTTCTAAGCTTACCTTTGCTTCATAGGAGAGGTAATACATATATGTAAGTAATATTAAAAATAAAACTGATGTGATCATAAAAAAGAATTCATAAAATGTGTTGTGTAATTATAGACTTTGGAGAGACACATGTTGTCACTGGAATACAGTAGAAGTACAAAAGAGACATAATAAATGAAGATATGTTGGTAATGGGCTAATTCTCAAGGTGCTTATGTAACACTCTGGAAGCTATATGTAAGTCATGTGAAACAGAGCTATAAAGAGATACCATGATTTAAAACCTCCCAGATTAAAATGATGTATAATATATAAAATGATACATAACGTATCTGTAGTTGAAAAGCAGAGTGAACTGTGAAGATTCTAGATCAATGTAATTTCTGAACAGATGGTTTGTGTTAACTGGAGAGTAGAATAGAGTGTGAATACTGTGGGACATTGGTCTGTATTCTGTTGCTTGCAATCTAAATAAATGCTAGTTGGCCAGTAGCCAGGCAGGAAGTATAGGCAGGGAGACCAAGCAGGAAGTAGATACCGGGCAATGAGAATAGGAGAATTTGGGAAAGAGTCAGTCTGCAGTCATTACTCAGCCACAGAAGAAGCAAGATGTGACTCCCTTGCCAAAAAAGATACCAAGCCACTTGGCTAACACAGACAAGAATTGTGGGCCAATATAAGTTATAAGAGTTAATAAGAAGCCTGAGCTAAGAGGCCAATCAGTTTATAATTAGTATAGACCTCTGTGTGTTTTCTTTGGGACTGAACAACTGCAGGACCAGATGGAACAGAAACCTTGGACAACAAATGGTGCACCCAATGTGGAGCAACAACATCCACATAAAGCCTGAGAGAGCTTGGAAAGTAATTTTAGACATAAAATAATAGAGTTAAACATGGCTTATTGAGAGCAGAACTTTCTTGGGTGGGCTCTGTTTGCTAGAGCCAAGTGCTCTCATTTAAGAGAGGCTTCCTGACTCAGCTTTAGCTGCAAAACCTTGCAGTTCTTTTCAGAGGTCCTGCCACAAAACACTAAAATGGTGTTGATGAAACAGCTGACCAGTATGCTTTTAGGTAGTGTCAGGGATCTTGAAACCAGATAGATTTGTGGCAATAAACATGGTTCTGGCCGGTTCCTCTGCCAGGAAGCTAGTCTCCCAGAAAAAAGCTAAGGAATGGGCTGGATCCAGCTGTCAAAGCCATGGCTTTAATCCTAGCCATATCACTTAGCAAATTAAAGACCCATGTGGTCAGAAAAAGAGAGAGATACAGTAAAGATAGATTCAAAGATGAAGAAAACCTCTAAACAGTTTACTTTGTGTTTAAAAATATATGTAGGCTTGGGGAAAAAAGGATAAAGTCCTTAAAAGAAAAAAGAGAGTAATTAGGTGTGACGGTATACACCTGTAATCCCAACATTTGGGAGGCAGAGGCAGGTGATTCTCTGTGAGTTCAAGGACAACCTGATCTACAGAATGAATTTCAGGACAGCCAAAGATAAACAAAGAAACCCTGTCTCCAAAAGCCAAAAATTAAAAATAAAAATAAAAGAAATAGAGTTTAAAATAAAGCCACGTAAAGATGAAAAATACACAAAGAGACTGGATACTGTATGCTATTGAGTTGTCTTTAAATTGTTTGATGTCTGAGGAAGGAACAAAAACTGTTAAAAGACATTTGATTATAAATGCTTCTGGATTAATCCAATATACATCTTTTGAAAATGCTTTGACTTTAAAATTTAAGTCAAAATATATGTTACTTTGGAGAAGAGTTCTTGCTTTTGTTTCCACAGGAAATGAGGGACTGTTGATTCATTCTGCATCAAGAAAAATAAGATTTGACCAAGAAAGACCCCCTGAGAAATCTCTGGTAGAAGGAATGGCCCAGATGTCTTAGTTCTTATCCAGAACAGTTCAAAGACTGCTGCCTGAGATGATCAAGCCTCACAGGATACTCCAGTTATGATTTGATCATAATTCTAAATTTTATTTAAGTCCCCATAAGATCATCAGCGCCCCCCAATCAGCAGTAAGTTTCCTGAAAATCTATGTGCACATTCCCAAAAAATAGATTATGAATGTTTGCCTTTGTTTAGAATGTTGGTTACAAGTTGTTGTGGATAATGGTCAGTAGAAAAGTTAAACAAAAGAGATTCAATTCAGAATTCCTGTTTAAAAAAAGGAGGGGAGTGCTGTGGGACAATAGTCTGTACCCTGTCACTTATATTTTAATTAAACGCTGATTGGCCAGTAGCTAGGGAGGAAGTATGTGGGGCAATGAGAACAGGAAAATTCTGGGAAGAGTCAGGCTGCAATTGTTACCCAGCTGCAGCAGAAGCAAGATATGACTGCCTTGCCAAAAAAGGTACCAAGCCACTTGGCTAACGTAGACAAGAATTATGGACTAATATAAGTTATAATAGTTAATAAAAAGACTAAACTAAGAGGCCAATCCATTTATAATTAATATAGACCTCTGTGTGTTTTCTTTGGGACTGAATGATTGCAGGACTGGGTGGGACAGAAACCTCAGTCAACAGTGTGAAGACACACGAGATTAGAGGAATGGCAGTTATTTCTTAAAGAAATTCTTTTGAATACCTACTGTCATACCACTCAGTTTAGCTATAGAAACACTGAAATATGTGGGCCATGTTCTTTGACCTTGAGGAAATTATCCAATAGCAAAGAAGAAGAAATTACAATGATAGGAACATTGAAAAAAACATACAGATTTGAGGGAACACGGATAATTAAATTGAAATGAATTCAAGTGCAGAAGTATAACTTTAAAAGACTAGAATAGTAAGTTGTATCAATTTCAAATTCCATGCTAAAAATTTGGAATATGGGTTCTGGAAAATCACACACACAAAAAAATTCTGAGCAGAAAGTGCTCATTAAATCTAACAAAACTCTCCCTTTTGTTCCACTAGTGTATTGGGCTCAAGAGATATATTTCAAACAACTGTTCTTTTCTACATACTCCATAGAAAAGTAAAATATTCTTTTTTCAGGGTACATAACTTAACTAAAACACACACTATGCAAACCCAGAAAATATTAGGAAGTCTTAGAAAATAGATGAGTGAGTTCATCCCTGCTCTGGGGTCAGGAAAATGATGTGGGGAAGTTATTACCTGAGAAAACTATCAGATTTCAAGTTAGGAAAAAAAATGTCAAAATCAGAACATATTATAGAAGTAAGATGAGAAAAACTGGGGAAACTAGAGTCAACTCATGAAAAAAGAATTAGGAGATAGGAAACAAAAGAGGTAGTATTATCACTAAAGAGTTTCAACTTGAGGAACTTTGTATTTCACTGAAGAGTCATGGAGACCCACACCAGCTGCTTGCAGATGTTCAATGAGAGAAAAGATGGTCCACATAAGCTTACGACTGGAGCAAGGAAGAGTATTTATTGCTCAAAATTCATATGCTGAAGCCTTCACCTCTGCTGTGAAGTTATTTAGGCGTGATTAGGTCACACGGATGGTGTTCTCACAAACAAGATTAGTGCTGTTTAACACATTTGTTGTGTTCTGAAAAATAAATTAGCTCTTTTTTTTTCCTTGTGAGAACACAAAATGTTGACGATATATAACACATAAGTGAGCCGTGTCTAGCCCTTGATTGTGTTGGTATCCTGACTCAAGAGTGGTGAAAAGCAAGAGTCTGTTGAGTACAAGCATCCTGGGTTATGGTGTTCTGTAACAGTTGCAAAAATGGGGTAGACGGCAAGTTCAAACTAAGAGTTGTAGGATATTTGTAATTTTGATTCTTTTAATTCATGTAATTTCATTAGTTAAAATATTTCTGCATGCATTTTTATAATGAAACTTTTATTTTTTAATATTTTTATTGATTCTTTGGGAATTTCACACTATGCACTCTAATCCCACCCATTTCTAAGTCCTTCCATGTCCACCCTCCACCCTTGCAGCCTCCCTTACCTAAAGAAAAACTTTAAAAAAGGAAAATAATTAAAAAAATAAATTTAAAAACCACTTCACTCTTGTCTTTCCCACAACTCCATCATATAGACATTTGTCATAGTAGCCAAGGTGGATGTGTTTGCTTCTAACTAGAAAGGCAGAGATAGGAGGAGAGTTCATGAGACTCACAGATCATCAGTGCAGCCTAAGCTGTGAAACCCAAGACCCAGTGATAGATCTTGTCTCAAAAGAAGGCAGACATGCTTAAGAAATGACTGCTGAGATTGATCTCAGCCCTCCACATACAAGTGCATATGAGTGGCCGGGCGGTGGTGGCGCACAACTTTAATCCCAGCACTCGGGAGGCAGAGGCAGGCGGATCTCTGGGAGTTCGAGGCCAGCCTGGTCTACAAGAGCTAGTTCCGGGACAGGCACCAAAGCTACAGAGAAACCCTGTCTAGAAAAACTAAAAAAAAAAAAAGTGCATATGAGTGCACCTTCACATAAATGAACGTGCATATACTCATGAGTGTGCACATAGATACACATACATGTACACAGATGTAGAAAATCCCATTTGCTTATAGATGCATGGTATTCTCAAGAACATTATTTTTTGTGTATAGTTATTTGTCTTTTAGCACATTCAGATTTCAGATTCAGTTAAGGACACCCCATAATTATTTTAATAGTTCCTTTTGCTATAAAACTCACCTTTATTTCTGTTGCTTTGTTTTATTTTTTCCATTATTTTGTTCAGTTGTCAGAGGAAGGAGAAACAACTGAATGAAAATCATTACATATCTCTTTATATGAGTGCATTATTGCCATATGTTACATGAAAACAGCAAAAAAGTGATGAATATTAAAGCTAATGATATTATATAATTCTCTTAGGTCACAATGGAGCCAGGCTGCAGCGAGGCCTATCCACTTCTTGGACAGGTCTGCCTGTTAGTAAACCTAATAGGACAGGGCCATCTCATCACCCTGCAAGCTAGATTGGGCTCATCTCCTTGGTGTCTAGGAACACAGGAAATCCAATATACATGGCTTTTCATGGTTCCTTTGCAGCATATTTGCAAAATCAAGTCAATAAACAAGGTCAAACAGTGTGGGCACGTCGTCATGCCAATAAACATAAGCAAAGTGGGCCGAACTTTTGCAGCCAAACACACAGAAAGCCTTCTAGAGGCCAAGGGTGTATTGGAAAGTTGGAAAACATTTCTAACATTTAGTATCTGCAGAAGACCTGAGGGTGGAACTGACAATTATGCATTCTATGAGCCGGTGTGAAAGGCATGTGTAGGGAAATTGAAACTTTCAGTACACCAGAGAAGTAACCGGTGACGAAGAATTTGCCTGTGTTCTCACAACAAGTAATGAGCACTTCTCTAACCTCTAGAAAACTTAGAAAGGTGCAGCTACCTCCTCTTTTTAATTAACTTATCTCTTGCCTGGGTTGTTTAAAAGGGCAGGAAAATTGGAAGAGTGGGATGCATCCTCATTTTCTAATTAACTCACCTTTACCGTACAACCGTGTAAAGGACAAGTGCTTTTTCTGGCCATCTCAGCACATTTGGTAGAGGCTCTGCCCAGAAGCTCTGATGAGGTGGCCCATGCTAGGTCATAAGTGAGGCCACTACAGTGTTGATGTGACCCAGGGGATGGTGTATGGCAAGAAGTGTTAAGAACACAGAAAAAAAAATACTTGGTAGATTAGACCCAGTTTCGAGCTTTTCTTAGTATTTTCCTCGTCTGCTTTCCAATTGTACAACTCGTTCCTTTTATGAATGAAGAACAAGCTTTAGGGCTGGTGTGATTTGAATATTAGTCGTTTTTGTTTGCTTGAGACATAGAGATTGTAAGGACTTCTGAACTAGTGATTCCTCTGGGGAACACTGCGTTAAGTAAATGATGCTCTATGATAAACTCACAGATGATAAATATTAGGAATTTTAATATATTTGTTAGGCTAGTGCTGGAGCTCTGTGCTCACACGTTTCACACCCATGGATTCTAGTGAGTGATTTGTTTCAAGGGATGGAGACATGGCTCAGTAGTAAAGAGTACAAGGTTTCCTTCCAGAGGAGCTGGGTTTGACATCCAACAACCCTGTGATGACTCACAAAAGTCTGTAACTCCAGTTTCCGGAGATCTGGCAACCTCTGTTGGTATTTATGTGTACCAGGAATGCACATAGTACAAAGAAAAACATACGGACAAAACACTATAAAATACCATATACATAAAATAATAAGAAGAATCTATTTGGGAAGAAAGTACATCAATACTAAACACACGCAGATTTGTTTTTCTTTTCATTTTTTTCTGAGACAATGCAGTATAGTAACTATGTGTGTATTACTTAAATGGTATTGAGCATTGTAGGTAATCTAAAGATGATTTAAAACTTATGGGAATGTGTATGTGCATGATACATAAATAACATATCACGTTATAGAAGGGCCATTAGCATCTGTAGATTCAGAATGCCAGAGTCATGGAACCAATACTCATGGATATCTGGAGACAATTGTACTTTGATGCCTATTGAGTTTTAACTTCTTTATCAAGGAAGTGTTTCATCTTTGTTCTTGGGGAGGTACCCTAGCAGGATACTCCACTCTATTGGAAACAGGATGAGATCCTTGGCACCTATTCCCTCGTTTCCTTGGCTATAGGAAACAAGCAGTTCACAGAAAGTTGCATTCTAGACAAAGAGTTGCCAAAGTTGCCTGCTTTAGATCTAAGAATGGGTCTATTTGTTTGAAGGCCAACCTCTTCTGAAGTCCTGAGGCGAAAATTAACCTGTTATAGGAGCACCCAGTATGGGAGACTCAAAGTCTTTACATTGTTTGAACCATCCTGTCCAGCTTTCCTACATCCAGATAGTTTTTTTTCTTTGCTATCTGATTTCTGGTTAGATAAGACATTAAATGTCTCCATCTGCTCACGAAGTCCAAACTGTGTTCCTTTCAGAGGGAACTGAATTACTCTGATAAAACAGTTGTTATGCCAGGATGCTACACAAGTTAAAAAGATTATGCATTCTGTGATGGGGGAATCTATGATTAATCCCTTTCTATTTACTTGAGTTTTTCATTCTTAATTTGAGGGAGGGGGTTCTAAGCTTTACTAGTCAGAATCTTTAGGACAGCCATGTTCATACAGGCCCCTGCCACCTCCCCAAACACTGCAGTCGAGGTAGCCTTTCTTGTTTACTTATGTATTTACCCTCACACAACACTGAAAATGCACACTATTATCTCAGCAGGAGTGTAGTCCTTTGGCACATTTGGTAATATTTGTGGGAATGTGTTTCTGGGAGATATTTCTCTTCTCCACATATTTCAGAAACTAAGACCCATTTGTTAGTGCCCAGATTGCAGTTAACAAACTGAAGTGTCCAACAATCAGGTAGGAAATTCTCTTAAATACTGAAAATTACCTCATTTCACCTGGCATATTGTCCATAGGTTTTATTGTTTTATATAGCTGGTATATTTTTGATTTGGGAACTTAGCAATTATGAAATTTTTATGTGATTATATTGAAGTCTTGAGGGGACTACCTGCTTTATTTCCTTAGCAGTTTATACAAGCGCAATTGCCTTTATATATTATGTATGTGGACCATATTTTATTCCACTCAAACCAGAGTGCAGAGTCACTAAAACTGGAATGGCTGCAACATCTTGTATTTTCTAATAAGAACTGTATGAACAAGTCTGGATTTTTGGTAAAAGTGGCTAGGAAATGGTTTAAATTACAGTAGATGAATAATCTAAAGTTGCATGATGTTTGATAAAAATCAACACTAGCTATCAGATACCCACCTAGAACTTGACTGCCATTACTTAATCCTAGGTGACACAAACCTTGGGTGAAAATTTCTTGTCAGTGTCATATGGATCCTTCTGTATGGGGGCCGTCCATTGGTAAATTTAGTAGCTTTTGAATCTTAACCTACTTTTGGTTCATTATAAACTATACTGGCATTGTGTATATAAAACCTCTAGTACTGCCACCTGTCTAGATTTTCCCCTTTTGTGTTAGCATCTAAATGAATAAGTTTTCTTATGCTGCTATTAAACATAGTCTTTTGGATCTGCAGGCATTTCATGAGAAGGTGAGTCACTATTGACCTAGGCCTTTTTTTATTGTGCTATACATTTTTCTCCACTCCCTTTCTTTCCACCCCTCTCCCCTTCTACTCTCTCTTGTGACCCTCATGCTCCCAATTTACTCACGAAATCTTTCTTTTTTCTCCTTCCTGTCCGTTTATGTCTCTCTTAGGGTCCTCTTTGTTCTGTTTTGACCTAGGCTTTTTAAGTCAAATTTGAGACTCTTTTTTCTTAGAGTCCTGCTTGCTCAGCAGTTCAAGGACACCAGAACAAATTCTTTGCTGTTCACATGACATTATGCCACAGTCATGGTGTGTCTGCCCAAACTGCAGACATCTCTTATTTATTCAAAACAGAAAGTGGGATAGAACTTCTAAGTGAGAAAACTTAGAACACAAGAGTCATTCATTTAGTCCTTGGAGTGTCTTCACAGTCCTACCCACTTGTCAAAACTCCCCTATTAGTCCTAATGAGAAGGCCTTAGGTCACTCAGAGGGGGCTATGACATCTCAGGCTCTCCCTCTTTCTGTCTTGTCCTCTGCTTGAAGACTCACAAGGTTAGCAGCTTGCTCAGTCATTCATTCGTGCAGTGATGGACTATTTACCAGTACCCCCCCCCCCCGCAGTGGAACCACTCCAAATTGATATCACCTGCTGCAGGCTCAAATATTTGAAAGAGATCCAGAAAGTTCTCAAACACAAAATCTGAGTATCTTGCAGGTCAACTACTTCCCTGAGTGCGATCATATGAAGTGGTGCAGAAAGACTCCTTTCTATTCCATGAGACTTAGAAATGGCTTAGAGTCACAATCCTTCATACTTTGAGAGTTGTGAAAATGTGTGCCATCTTGTAGAAAGGACTTGAACATTTGTACTTGATATTTGCATAGGGTCCTAGACAAAAACATTGCCCTGTAGATGTCAAGAGACAACCTTATGTGTATCATATATTATCATGTTGTTATGCACAAAAGGAAAGTCACAGGGTGTTCAAATTAAGCTGATTACTTTAAACGCATGGTGATTTGCATACTAACTAGCCTCCTATATTGTCTTCCCAGTATTAAAGTCAAATTACCATTGCAAAAATGAACATTAGACCCAGCAAGTGGAGGGGGAATGAGCTTGAAGGACTATATTCCTGGTTTGTAGTCACACTGTCTCTTGGTCAGCTATTTGACCATGGAATGACAGGACATAGTACTTATCTATGTACCAGGTACAGGTAGAAACCATAGGTCAACTTGATGGAGATAGTCTATCCCTCCACCATGTGGGTCCAAGCATTGAACTCAGGTTGTCAGGCTTAGTAGCAAGTGCCTTTAGCTGTAAGATCACCCAACTCACCCTATCTTGGGGGAAAAATATTTTCTTTTTAGCTGGAGAGATGGCTCAGAGGGTAAGGGCACTGGCTGCTCTTCCAGAGGTTCCACGTTCAATTCCCAACAACCACATGGTGGCTCACAACCATCTGCAATGTAATGAGACCTGGTGCCTTCCTTGCCAGCAATACATTGTATGCTTAATAAATAAATCTTAAAAAAAATTTTTCTTTTTAAAATCAATATTCAATGTAATTTTTTTTCTTTTGAGATTTTTATACTTAATTGTTTTTGTTGATTACCATACCTCCCTACTTCTCTTTCCCTGTCTCTTTGATGTACCCTTTGGTCCCAATCCTTCCTTTCATCTAGTTTTATTGTCCTCCCAACTCCCTTCTCTTGTAGGCTCTTTTTCTCAGTCTCATAAAACCCTTTCTAGTTTTCTAGCCATTGCCCATATTTCCTTCCATCTGGGTTCACCCATTTAGCAGTTCAAGCTGGAAGCCACGTGTGAGAGAGACTGTGCAGCACTTATCTTTCCGAGCCAGGGTTGCCTCACTTAAGTTCCATCCATTTTTATGCAAATTTCCTAACTTCCATTTTCTTTATGGATGAATAAAAGTCCATTTCCTATGGCTGCCACATTTTTATATCTAGTCATCTGTTGATGGACATTTAAGTTATTATGTTTCTTTGCTAGTGTGAAAAGCGGAGCAAAAACAGGGATGCAAGGTTATCTCTGTAGTAAGATGTAGAGTTTCTAGAATAGGTGCCCAGGAAGTTCTGGTTTTGTTTGTTTGTTTGTTTCTTTGTTTGGTTGAGAAGCCTCCACCCTACTCACCTTAGTGGCCACTCCCATTTACACCCCACCAACACTGGATAAGGGTGAGGTCAGAGCACTTAAGGCAGGAAGCTGGAGGCACGAATTGAAGCAGAGGCCACAGACTGCTTGTTGAATTACCTATGTGGCTGGCTTAGCTTGTTTCTTCTGTAACCCAGGAATGACTACCCAGAGGAAGCACTGCCTTACTGGGTTTGGACCCTCTTTCATCACACATAATCAAGAAAATAGTCTACAAACTTGTTTACAGGAAAATCTGATGGAGGCATTTACCTAATCATACTTTTCACTTCCCAGATGACCCTAACCCGTATAAGTTGAAAACAAAACAAAACAAAAAGAAAAAAAAAATACAGATATTTTCCATGTGTCCTAGTTCCTCCAGGACTTTTATCATAAACATATGTTGAACTCTGTCAAACACCTTTCTGCCTCTATTGGGATGATCAATAATTTATGTGTTCAAGTCTATTGATGAGACATGTTGTGCCTGTGAATCTGAGTATATTGCAGCAATCTCACATCCCTCATGATGTATACTTTATTTTATTAGCTTGAATTTGGTTACTGAGTATGCTTTTGAAGACTTTTTTTTTAAGTCTTTCTGTATCAAAAAAGACTGACCTACCATTTTCTTGTGCATTCCTTGGGTTTTGGTGTCAGGGCTGTATTGGATTCACAGAATGCCTCCAATAATACTCATCACTTTCCTGTTCTGTGTAATAGTTTGAGAAGTTTTGGTTTCAGATCCTCCTTGAAAGTATGGTAGAATTCAGCAGGGAAGCCATCTGGTCCTGGGCTCTTCTTTGTATGAAGACATACTGCTTTAATCCCTTCCCTTTTCACAGCTCTGTTTCGGGTGTTTGTATCGACCGGCTTTATTTTCAGTAGGCAAGAACAGTCTGAAATTTCTCCATTTCTTTCAGATTTTCCAACTTGAGGAATGTAGGTTTTCCTGGATGATCCTCTGGGTTTCACTGTAGTGTTGTAACAAATGGCTCTTCATCTGGAATACTATTAATTTGGGTCTTCACACCCTTCTGATTAGTTCAGTGAGACATTAGTCAATGCTGTTAATCTTTTCAAAGAACTAGCTTTCTGGCCAACTCTGTATGGTGTCTTTGCCTCTCTCTCATTAATTTCTGCCCTGTTATTTATTATTTCTTGTCATCTGCTATATTTGACTTTGGCTTCCTCTCACCTTTCTAAAGCTTAGAAATGCCTAATTAGGCCATTTATTTGCGATCATTCTGATTTATTAATGCGAGCATTTACGGCTATCAACTTTCCTCTTAATACTGCCTTGACTGGATCTCACATGTTTTGTGGGCTGTGCTATTATCATTGACTTCAAGAAGTTTTAAAATTTCTCCCCTGAGTGTGTCATCAATCCACTGTTTCTTCAAAAGTTTATTTTTCATTCTCTAATTAGTTGTCTATTTTCTGGGATTGGTCTTTCTTTTGTTTTCTAGTTTTATTTCAACCTCTGAAAAAAATTAAGGGAATTGGTTTTGATTTTTGTATTAACTAAAGCTTGCTTTATCACTTGCAATGTGGTAAATGTTAGAAAATTTCCATGCAATATTAAGAAGAACATACAGTTGCTATTTGTGGGGTAAATTTTTTTTTTTATATTCTTGTTAAGTCCAACTAGTGTTTGGTACAACATAGCTCTAAGGTTTCTTTTTTTTGTCTGTTTCAACTACTTATTTAGATATGAGTCCAGTGCTTATTTAGGTATGAGTGAAATTCTTATTTACATCTAGAGTTCAGAGCTGAATATAGCATTATTGCTATGTCTACATCAATGTAGGTTTTCTATCTATGCTTCTTGTTTGTTTAATGACATTTCTACTCTAAGATTTGGCATATAAATATTTACAATAGTAATGTTCTCATAATCACTTGTTCTTCTTACAAATATGTGGGGGTGTTCCCCATGTCTCCTTGTTGATTTTGTCTGGAGTCTATTGTATAAGTTATGGGAACTGCTATGCCAGGGTGTTGGAAGCTTCTGTTTGTCTTGTTCTTTGACTTTCATCTTTTAATGCTAAGCTTTTGGATATCTTTCCTAGATCTCTGTGTTTCCTGGAGACAGTAGATAGTTGAGTGATTGAGTGAGTTTTCGTTTCTATTTTATTTGATACTGCAGCTAAAGTGGCTTTTTAAAATAGTATGCTGTTTGACAATTTTTTTTTTTGGAGTTACATCCCTTCTCAGACCTTTATTAGAAAAACGGATCCCATAACAAGGTTTTACAGACAAATTGCTAATGAAAACCTGACAGTGATATTTTTGAAGCACTATTGTTCAACGGTGATTTAAAAATAAATTTGAATTATTGGCAGGCCAAAGTACCATGCAACCTTCCAAAAGAGGAAAGCAACTAAGAATCCCGAGTGGGATTCAGGCTCTGACAAAAAGGCCCAAAGGAGCGGGTCCCTTCTCTTTTTCTGTGTGGCATGTGAGCTACTGTGTATGGAGGACACAGCAGTAGTCTTGCATTCCACTTCCGTCCTCAACGGCTTCTTATCTCAATAACTTTTGGTAATTAACACAGACCTGTTTGACAATTTTTATTGAGCAAAACTTTGCTGACCTCTCTTCATAGAAGATAATACAAGTGATGAGCAATGGGGAAACTTGGCTTTGCAAAATGTCCCTTGCAAACACTCTTTTTTTCACCTTTGTCTGGTGTTTAAATTATGAATTCAGCCTAAATAATTAAAAAAAAGTAACTTGAATTCAGAGAGATGGTTCAGAGGTTAGGAGTACTTATTGTTCTTACAGATGACCCCTGGTTCATTTCCCAAGACCCACATAGCAACCAGTAATTCTAATTCCAAGGGACCAGACATTCTCTTATGGCCCCTGTGGGATCCTACAAGCATATGGTGTACATAAAACAAAAGCTTACATGCATAGAATTAAAGAATCAGTAAGTAAATCTTAAAATATTAACAGACACAGTGCTTCCAAAACAAAACAAAAATAAAGGAACAAAAGAAACATTATCTCAAGAAATTTCAGGTTTGGGAATTGTTCCTTTGATCTGGAGAGCCCAGTCCATCTGTTGACCTTCCTGTGACACCAGACAGTGCATCACAGCACCACAGAGATGAACCACGGCATGATAAATGCAAACTCAGTCCCCCACCCATAGCTGGCGAAAAGCACTGTTAGCTTTCGACTTATGGGTTAGCTAAGATGGTCTTGGGATATGCGTCAGGCCAAATTCCGATCAGCTAGCTCATTCTTTTTCACTGCAATAAGTAAGTCCTTTTTCTAAAAAGCACTGGCCCCTCCCTCGGGCCCACAAGGTCACTAAGACAAGAAAAACAACTCTCCTCTTTTCCTTCACTTTATGTCTATCCACTTTACTGCGGATCACCTGCTTACCTCGGCAAGTTAGCATGTAATCATGCAAGGAGTGCTTGTAGAATCTATCCTATCTTCCTTCGAGGCTGAAAGCACAGAGGAGATACATCATTGTTCTAAACTTTAAAGTCACCTTGGATTCTAAAAACAAGTTCTCAGGGACAGGCCACATCTCCCTTAAAACTAAAAGCCACTCCTTAGGAGAGTGAAACTCGACCTTAGAGCATAAGTGATCATCTTGCAAAGGCAGACTGATGTTCTCCAGTGATAAAACCATTTTGTTCTCCTCAGACCACCTAGACAAACCAGGACCAGAGATGAGGATGGATGGGACCACACCTTGACCAGAACTGCCTGGTGCCCAACTCTTCTGTTTAAATCTAAAGATTTTTTTAATCCCTCATGTTGGAATAAGGGTCATGAACCGCCCCCCCCCCCCCCGACCTTTTTCTGTTCTCCTTCCCAACACGGGCATACTGAATCTTCAATCGGCTTTTCACCATTACTTATCTCTTTCATTGGTGTACTGGGACAGGTATCCAAGCCCAGTTGCTGGAACCCAAGATTTCACACTAAAATCCCCAGTTATATTAGTCTCTGACCTCTCTGTAACCTAGGCCTAGCTTCTCTCCTGACTTGGTGCAGGGGGCTGACAGAGACTGGACAGTAATGAGTCACTTGAGTTTTGCAAAAAGATAAAGCTTTAATGTGGTAGCCAATCAGCAAGGCTAGGACAACTTAAGCTCAGCTCTGCTTCAAGGATTCATGGGTTGAAAGAGGATTTGGAGAGGAGAAAGGAAAGAAGTTGCATGTTGAGTAGAAGGCATGAAGAGAGACTTGCTTTTTTTTTAAAAGTATTTATTATGTATACAATATTCTGTCTACATGTATGCCTGAAGGCCAGAAGAGGGCACCAGACCTCATTATAGATGGTTGTGAGCCATCAGGTGGTTGCTGGAAATTGAACTCAGGACCTTTGGAAGAACAGGCAATGCTCTTAACCACTGAGCCATCTCTCCAGCCCCAGGGACTTACTTCTTTAGGGGAAGGGTATTATAGGGGTGTGGATTTTTAATTTATTTTATCATGAACCTGAGAGGCTAGCTTTTAATGCTCACATTTATTCAAAAAAAAAAAAAAAAAAACTGGCTCTTGTTCCTAGGACTCATTAGCTTTTCCTGGAAGACAGCTTAAGAACTTTGCTACCCAAAGAAGTAATTCACAATATGTTATTAAGGCTTGCACAATTCATTGCTAATGGCTTACATGCCTTCACATTGTATGAGAAACAAATCTACAATTAATAATACGACTTAAGTCCTCCTCGAACATGACCAATCTTAGTAATGTTTAAAACAAAGCTACGAACAACAGAGTGGTTTTGCATTGCCAGAGCTCAATGTCAAAGCACAATTCTAGACCGGGGGGGGGGGGGGGGGGGGGGGGGGGGGGGTGGTGGTGAAGGATCCAGATAAATTAGTGATAAGTCACACCAGTTTCCTTTTCTCCGTTACTGTTTACTCTCAGTTCTGTAAGTGCATGCTGTTTTTCAAAATTCACAATCAGAATCTGTCTGTGCTTTTTAATTTTTGGCAATTGGACTGGTGAAAAAAATGTTAGCTTTAATTTTCATTTCTATAATTATAAATGAAGTTAGGATTTTATTTTTGCCTGTTGCAGTGAACAGTCTGTTCATGTGCTTTTCCAATTTTTAAAAAGGTTTTTAATCTCTTTTATGTTAAAACTCTGTATTTTAGGAACAGATACTGCTTTATAAATTTCAATTAATTTGGCCTCTTTAATCATTTGATTTTCTTTTTTTTATTTTTTACTTTGATTTTGGCCAACCGTATGTATTTATTTATTTATTTATTTATTTATTCATTCATTTATTTATTATGTATACAATAGTCTGTCTGTGTGCATGTCTGCAGGCCAGAAGAGGGCACCAGACCTCTTTACAGATGGTTGTGAGCCACCATGTGGTTGCCGGGAATTGAACTCAGGACCTTTGGAAGAACAGGCAATGCTCTTAACCACTGAGCCATCTCTCCAGCCCCTATCATTTGATTTTCAAAATATTTTATTTGAAATAATTTTGTTAAGTGTTTCTATATTTATTTACATTGTGCTTAATGCATTCATATTATTTTTTCTATGGGATATGAAGAACCTTCTGTATTTTGGATTATCCAGATATTTATCTGTAATTTCTTTTCATGTTTATAGAATGTATTCATATATTTTGATTCATTTCACTCATACTGTTTACTTAGTGAATCAAACATTATAGTTTAATGATGTTTTTCAAAAACCACAGCCTCCCAATATGCTTTAAATATCCCTATATGATAGATAATTTTTCATTATCTATATATTCTTTTTGTTTGTTTGTTTGTTTTTGGTTTTTCGAGACAGGGTTTCTCTGTAGCTTTGGTGCCTGTCCTGGAACTAGCTCTTGTAGACCAGGCTGGCCTCGAACTCCCAGAGATTCGCCTGCTTCTGCCTCCCGAGTGCTGGGATTAAAGGCGTGCGCCACCACTACCCGGCCTATATATTCTTTTTTATGTGTCCTCTGGCCAGTCCAGCTTCAACAAACACCAAAGTGATTGTCTCTATGAGCATCTAATCCTTTTCCTTCTGTTGTCAGTGAAACTGCCTTTCTCTACAGTCCTGGAAGCTTCAACAGCAGAAGCACACTCTAAAGAATAATTTGCTAGGCAATTTCACAGCTGTGTAATCACTGCAACATGTACATTAACATCCTAGGTGACGAAGGGTGACTGTGCCCTTACTAAGTGATTAAGGTTACTTTGGGATCAAAGTAAGTAGTACTTAGTGGACACACTGTTGACCACATTTCACCAGCCTTCATATTGACTTTTTAATGATGATTGCCTTACAGCAAAACAAAACAAGCAAACAAAAATTAGTCAACAACTTCCAATCCTTTTTTGATTTATTTAGAATTCATTCTTTTTTAAATAAATTTACATTTTTCTGGATTTCCTCCTTCTCCCCTCCCTCTTTCTCATTCTCCTCCTTCTTCCTTCTCTTCTCTCTCCCTCTTCTTTCCCCTCACTCTATCCTTCCATTCCATCCCTCTTTCCCCAAATCCTTCTCATTTCCTCCTCACTCTTTTTTTCTTCCCCCTACCTCTTATTCTTCGTTCCTTTTCCATCCCTTCTCTCGCCCTTCTTTCTCTTTCTCTTCCCCACATCTTGCCTTATTCATCTTTGCTGTCTTTTTTTCTCACATGTGTTTTGAATGTTTACGCACAGAGGTGAGATAGGACTGCACTTCTGCTTTTGCTGTTTTCAGTCTCACTCGTCCTGAATGCTGCATTTTACTGCTGTGCATGTGATTAACTTCCATATCCTATTGACTTCTCCATCTCCCTTCTTCAGGGCAGAGACTTCTGAGTTATAGATGAACAGATTGAAATTCTTGCTGAGTATTTTCCAGCACACAGATACCTCATTTTCAAAACTGAATCCGTAATTTTCTATCACCTCCCACATCAAATCATTTCGACTTCTGTGGATTTCTCTAGGAGAAACATGACAACATCTATCCAGTTGCCAAAGTCAGAAGCATAGAGTTATTACTGATCTCTTCCGTCTCCTCCAAGTTAGCTTTGTATTCTATGAGTATCTTCAGAACTCTTTGGAGTTGGTCCAGTTTTTTAATCATTCTCATTGTCTTCACTTGCTTAAACCATAAACCATTTTTGTCTAGCATTTTTAAATGCCATAATATATCTCAGCATCCCTGCTCATGTCTCTCTTTAATCTTATTTCTAAAATCTAAATAGGATCATATTTAAAATCGTTCTGTGATTTTCAACTACCATTAGGATTAGAAATAGTTATCCTAAGAAAATAAGAAATCCACTAAGCTATCTACAGTTCTCAGATGTGCCATGTCTGCCCCACTTCGCTCTCTCCCTTATTTCCTTCCTACCTATTTTTCTCAAGCTGTTGAGCATGTTACTCCTCATGCTCATTCCAAAGAAAAACAAACTAGTGCGATCAGATGCACATCATTCAGGATTCCACTCTGAGGGCTTCTTTATTTGGAAAACTCTTCTGACCTTGAAACTATACCTTTCTATTTCAGTTCATGCACCATATATTGAAAGATTTGTCGCAGTATGATGTGGCAGATCCCCAGGAAGGAGGAGAGACAGCCCTGGGTGGGAGACAGGCACACCATGTGGAGAGACCTTGGGCATAGTGTTTATTTAGTGGGTATTGGAAAGGGAATAGGGGTAAGAGGATTATGGAGAAAAGAGAAGGAGTAGAGAAAGGGGGAAGGGAGAGGCAATAGTTAACTCTTCAGAAGAAGGACTGACAGAGAAAGAGAGAGGATGAATAGAAGGTACAAGATCAGTTTGCCTGGGCAAGAAAGGGGCAGAGATTGGGACTGGGCAAAGCTTGTATCTTAAAGGAACAGGGTACTCAGGTGACAGGGGTGGTCGACAGAGTGATAATATTTCCATATTTTTCTCATAATAAAAAGGCGAGGAGTTAGGTATGGCAGGTTAAGGGGATGGGGCAGTTGAGTTCTCAAGACTGTTTCCTGTTGGTTTGTGAATGTTGGAGTCTTAGGGGATCTGAGAAAGCTGGGTGCTGGTCACATCCTGGGGTAGCTGGTTGCATCACTCCTGACCGGGATCTGTGGTGTGAAACTGTCCAGTGGATCTTGCACTTGGCAAGGTGTTGGCAGAGCAGAGGACAAGGTTAAGTTTGGGAAGAAAATTTTTTTGTTTGGGTTGAGGAGGAGGGTGTCAGTACCAAGGAATTGAGAGAGGGGTGTGTCTGGCCGGTTTAAGGTGAATCCTTCAATTCAGCTCCCTGGAACTCACAAGAATTCCTTGAGTCTGTAAAATGTAAGTTTTAGACATATACATTGTATAAACAGCATCATATTTATACCAGAATGACTGTGACAGATGTCCTTGCACAATGAAAAGTATCTTCAGAAAATGGACAAAGAGAATTATAATCTCTATCTTGCACTAGTGGTAGTAATCTGCCAGAGTTAGGTTAATAGCTTATCAGCATTTTGTTGACAATTCTAAGATTATGAACAGTAGCATGAGAAAGAGAGTTGATAACCTGCATTTGTCTTCAGACATTTATAACTTACAGGTACACACCTTAATGACTTGCATTTGTATCTCTTAAAACACCCTTTATTTAGAACATGGTAATTTCTTTAGTGAGGTTCTCCTTTTTTAACTGGCAGAACCTCTCAGCTGTCAAACTGCATCAGAAATCTTTGAGAAAAATAAAATTTTACTTGAGTTATTGATTTAAAAAAAAATGACAGAGAACTTACTCTATTGGCTTCCTAGATCTACTCCTCAGGGTCCTCCATGAGGGCAGGAGGAGCTTTCAGGGATGTATTTGCTTTCTGTTAGCACAGGGCCTGCCAGGCTTCAGAAGATCCTGTGAATTAGGAAATCTATAGGAAGACAAGCCACCTCACACTGAACAGCTAGGCTGTCGATTCCACTTCTCTCTCCTTCATCCACTATCTAGAGATCTTCAGGAGTTCAGATGAAAGGCAGTTCTGTCCAGTGGTTAGAGCTTTCACTTGCTGATGCGAATAGCAGATGGATGCTGTTTTGTGTCCATTCTGTGCCCATTTGTCTTCTTTGGGAAGATGGTGTCCTGCTACTAGGAGCCAACCTGTTTCTCTGTTATGAAAAGCCTTTTAATTATTAGACATTTAAATACCATATTCTCCAGATCTCTGAGCACTTGAGGGTTGTTTATCGGGTATATGTTTAAAGTTATGACTACAATGTAGCATTTGCCTGGAGAGCTGGGTTCAAGTTTGCCTGTATTGCTTTTTAACTTAACAGGTGAAGTTTATACTTGTGAAAGACAAAGAAGCAAAAGCTGTCTGCAATAGAAGCTTAACAGTGAAACTGACAGTGGTGGAGAACAGCTTAATGTATTTTGAAGCAGGGTTGGATTAAACATGCAGTATGTTGCAAGAGATTTAAAAGTACATGCCAACTTAAAATATTTGAGATTTATTGCTTTCTTAGTCTGGAATGAGATGCAATGAACAGACTACTTAAAACATTTAGCAGTAAGTATACATATATTTACACACAGTTAAATTTAAGTTCCGCATAAAGTTAAATGAAAACTGAGCAAGAGAAATCTGGCTTTTTTGATGGAGGTGGGTCTTGTATCTTATCTGTTGATTTCATTGGTTAATAATAAAGAAACTGCCTCGGCCCTCATAGGACAGAAAATTAGGTAGGCGGAGTAGACAGAAGAGAATTCTGGGAGAAAGAAGCTTAGTCAAAGAGTCGCCATGATGCTCCCACGCCAGACAGATGCAGGTTAAGATCCTCCCTGGTAAGCCAGCTCGTGGGCTACACAGAATATTAGAAATGGGTTAGAACAATATGTAAGAGCTAGCCAATAAGAAGCTGGAACAAGCTGGGCCAGGCAGTGTTTGAAAGAATACAGTTTCCGTGTAATTATTTCTGG